>NC_141535.1:125882500-126162500 GCF_021556685.1 Rattus norvegicus
GGGAGAACAGTCCCAGGAGGACTGCCCTGCAGGGGCCAGGGAAGCAAAGATGAAATATAGATTTACTAAGTATCAGCATCAGGAATATCAGAGAGGAGTGTGTGTTAGCCACTTGGAGTTAGGTAGTGGCCTAGCCATTGTGTCGTTAAGGCATATTAAAAATAAGGCTGAGTGTGTGTGTGTGTGTGCGTGCGTGTCTTTCATTCATGAGTCCAAAACATTTGGGCAAGTGTAGAGGAGGTGGGTGCACCTGCCTGGGAATTTAGAGTGGATTAACAATTTACTGCTACATTTCATTTTATTCTGAACATGATTACCAGACTGAGCTTTCCCTGAGAACAGAATCGGATCAGGTGACTAACTTCAAACATTGTCTAATAGCTTTCTTTCGTATTCTTATGCAGCTACAGTGTGTCTACATGACTGATCCTGGCCAAAGGAGGTAGAAAGTGATCTGAGTCACTGAGGAATTAAACTTCATTGCCATTCCTTATCCCCTGTGCCTGAGATATCAGAAAATCATGTTCAAGATAGTGGTATTTGTAGTAGCAGAGCTTCTCCAGCTCTTAGACATGGCCATGAGGATGAAAAACCTATTGCTGTGTTTCTCAACCTGTGGGTTGCAATTCCCACAGGGGTAGCATATCAGACATTCTGCATATCAATATTTATATTATGACTTATAACAGTAGCAAAACTACAGTTATAAAGAAGCAATGAAATAATTTTATGGTTGGGATCACCACAACACGAGGAACTATATTAAAGGGTCACAGCATTAGGAAGGTTGAGAATCACTGCTCTATTGATTAGTTCATGATTTTACTATGCTGTTGGTTTTAATTTTTACTTTTTTGGCTAAATCAGTTACTCTTTTCTTTTTTGGGGTATTAGGTTTTGTGTTTTGATTACAAAGGAAATAAAATCTGTATTTTCAATATATTTTTAATAATTAGCTCTTTGATTCATTTAGAATTTATGCTATATAAAGAACAATTTAAATTATCTACAATTGCTCCACTCTCCCACCACCTCTATCAGACTCCTGAACCATACAGATTAGCTTCCCTTCTTCTACTGATCCTCATTGTTCTCTGAGCTCTCTGGGACAAGCCAAGATACCCTGAGCAGCCTGGTACCCCGCAGGGAGACCTCCATTCTCCTGACACCTCTCCACCTATCTTAATTGGACCTGAGGCTCTGAAACTATACAGAAATGCAGGTCAGGAACTATATAGCCCACAGATACCCATCAGAGGCCTATCACACCAGGAACATTGAGGTATACCCCCCTTTGCCTATTACTTACTATAAGAATATCATCCAGTGACCAAAACCGTCCAGATGGCTAAAGGCCCCTGAACAAACACAATCAACAAAAGCCAGAGCACCTCCAAAGAACAGCTATCCCACTACAGAAAGCCCTGGATATATCAATACAACCGAAACACAAGAATATGACCTTAAATCCAATCTTATAAAGATGATAGAGGTCTTTAAAGAGGAAATTTTCCCTTAAACGAAATAAATGCCTTAAAGAAATACAAGAAAATACAATCAAACATATAGAAGTCTTTAAAGAGAAAACAAATAAATCCCTTAAAGATATACTGAAAAATACAATTAAACAGGTGAAGGAAATAAATAGAACTGTTCAGGACCTGAAAGTGGAAATAGAAGCAAAAAAGAAAACACACTGAAGAAATCCTGGAGATGGCAAACCTAGGGAAGAGAATAGGAACAACAGATGTAAGCATTACCAGCACAATACAGGAGATGCAGGAGAAAAGAGAATTTCAGATGTAGAAGATAATTGATATATATTATCTACAATAGAAGAAATTGATATACCAGTAAAAGAAAATTTTAAATCTAAAAACACTGCTGACACAAAACATCCAGGAAACCTGGGATTCCATGAAATGACTTAACTTGAGAATAATAGGTATAGAAGATGGTGAAGAATCCCAGCTCCAAGGCTCAGAAAATATTCTCAACAAAACCAGAGAAGAAAATTTCCCCAAACTAAAGAAAGAGATGCCTATTACCATGCAAGAAGCATGTAAAACACCAGTTGGACTGAACCAGAAAAGAAAATCCTCCTGCCACATAATAATCAAAACACAAAATCTTCAGAACAAAGAAATAATATTAAAAGCAGCACGGGTAACATATTAAAAGGTCAGGTAACTGGGATGGGGGATTTAGCTCAGTGGTAAAGCGCTTGCCTAGCAAGCGCAAGGCCCTGGGTTCGGTCCCCAGCTCCGGAAAAAAAAAAAAAAAGTCAGGTAACATAGAAAGGCAGGCCTATCAGAATTACACATGACTTCTCAACAGAAACTCTAAAAGCTAGAAGGGCGTTAGAAGGGCCTGGACAAATATTTTATAATCTCTAAAAAGCCTCAGATGTCAACCTAGTCTAGTATACTCAGAATACTGTCAATTACCATATATTGAGAAAATAAGATATTTCAAGACAAATCGAAATTCAAACAGAGTCTATCCCAAAGTACAGCCCTACAGAAAATACTAGAAGGAAAACTCAACCCAAGAAAGATAACTATATCCAAGAAAACATAGGAAATAAGTAATTCCCTACCAGCAAAAAAAAAAAAAAAAAAAAAAAAAAAAAAAGGCATGCACTTGCACATACGCGCCTGTGGACACACACTCACACTAAGATGATCATCATCAAAATAACAGGAAAACACTTCCGGTATTTAGCTGGAGTCCCAAACCGGCGGATCCCTGCCCGCAGCAGCTCTCTGCTCTCAAACCCCGTGGGAGAGAGACCTCACCGCCTGGACAGGTGGGCACTCCTGAGGCTGCAGAGCGGAAGAGACCACCAACACTGCCCACCCCTGCCCACATCCTGGCCCAAGAGGAAACTGTATATGGCCTCTGGGTTCCTGTAGAGGAGGGCCCAGGAGCAGCAGGTCCGCTGCATCTGAGACAACTCCGGAACCAGAAGGGACCGATCGGATAAACAGTTCTCTGCACCCAAATCCCGTGGGAGGGAGAGCTAAACCTTCAGAGAGGCAGACATGCCTGGGAAACCAGAAGAGACTGCACTCTGCACACATTACTGATTCCAGAGGAAAACACCAAACGCCATCTGGAACCCTGATGCACGGAAGCTCCCCGAAAGGGCGGCGCAGATCTTCCTGGTGGCTGCCGCCACAGAGAGCTCATAAGCAACAACCCACGAGCAAACTTGAGCCTCGGGACCACAGGTAAGACCAACTTTTCTGCTGCAAGCGACCTGCCTGGTGAACTCAAGACACAGGCCCACAGGAACAGCTGAAGACCTATAGATAGGAAAAACTACACGCCCGAAAGCAGAACACTCTGTCCCCATAACTGGCTGAAAGAAAACAGGAAAACAGGTCTACAGCACTCCTGAAACACAGGCTTATAGGACAGTCTAGCTACTGTCAGAAATAGCAGAACAAAGTAACACTAGAGATAATCTGAGGGCGAGAGGCAAGCGCAGGAACCCAAGCAACAGAAACCAAGATTACATGGCATCATCAGAACCCAATTCTCCCACCAAATCAAACACGGAATATCCAAACACACCAGAAAAGCAAGATCTAGTTTCAAAATCATATTTGATCATGATGCTGGAGGACTTCAAGAAAGATGTGAAGAACTCCCTTAGAGAACAAGTAGAAGCCTACAGAGAGGAATCGCAAAAATCCCTAAAAGAATTCCAGGAAAACATAAATAAAGAAGTAGAAGCCCATAGAGAGGAGTCACAAAAATCCCTGAAAGAATTCCAGGAAAACACAATCAAACAGTTGAAGGTATTAAAAATGGAAATAGAAGCAATCAAGAAAGAACACATGGAAACAACCCTGGATATAGAAAACTAAAAGAAGAGACAAGGAGCTGTAGATACGAGCTTCACCAACAAAATACAAGAGATGGAAGAGAGAATCTCAGGAGCAGAAGATTCCATAGAAATCATCGACTCAACTGTCAAAGATAATGTAAAGCGCAAAAAGCTACTGGTCCGAAACATACAGGAAATCCAGGATTCAATGAGAAGATCAAACCTAAGGATAATAGGTATAGAAGAGAGTGAAGACTCCCAGCTCAAAGGACCAGTAAATATCTTCAACAAAATCATAGAAGAAAACTTCCCTAACCTAAAGAAAGAAATACCCATAAGCATACAAGAAGCCTAGAGAACTCCAAATAGATTGGACCAGAAAAGAAACTCCTCCCGTCACATAATAGTGAAAACACCAAACGCACAAAATAAAGAAAGAATATTAAAAGCAGTAAGGGAAAAAGGTCAAGTAACATATAAAGGCAGACCTATCAGAATCACACCAGACTTTTCTCCAGAAACTATGAAAGCCAGAAGATCCTGGACAGATGTCATACAGACCCGAAGAGAACACAAATGCCAGCCCAGGTTACTGTATCCTGCAAAACTCTCAATTAACATAGATGGAGAAACCAAGATATTCCATGACAAAACCAAATTTACACAATATCTTTCTACAAAGCCAGCACTACAAAGGATAATAAAGGGTAAAGCCCAACATAAGGAGGCAAGCTATACCCTAGAAGAAGCAAGACACTAATCATCTTGGCAACAAAACAAAGAGAAGAAAAGCACACAAACATAACCTCATATCTAAATATGAATATAACAGGAAGCAATAATCACTATTCCTTAATATCTCTCAACATCAATGGCCTCAACTCCCCAATAAAAAGACATAGATTAACAAACTGGATACGCAACGAGGACCCTGCATTCTGCTGCCTACAGGAAACACACCTCAGAGACAAAGACAGACACTACCTCAGAGTGAAAGGCTGGAAAACAACTTTTCCAAGCAAATGGTCAGAAGAAGCAAGCTGGAGTAGCCATTCTAATATTAAATAAAAAAAAATTTTCAATTAAAATTCATCAAAAAAGATAAGGAAGGACACTTCATATTCATCAAAGGAAAAATCCACCAAGATGAACTCTCAATCCTAAATATCTATGCCCCAAATACAAGGGCACCTACATACGTAAAAGAAACCTTACTAAAGCTCAAAACACACATTGCACCTCACACAATAATAGTAGGAAATTTCAACACCCCACTCTCATCAATGGACAGATCATGGAAACAGAAATTGAACAGAGACGTAGACAGACTAAGAGAAGTCATGAGCCAAATGGACTTAACAGATATTTATAGTACATTCTATCCTAAAGCAAAAGGATATACATTCTTCTCAGCTCCTCATGGTACTTTCTCCAAAATTGACCATATAATTGGTCAAAAAACGGGCCTCAACAGGTACAGAAAGATAGAAATAATCCCATGTGTGCTATCAGACCACCACGGCCTAAAACTGGTCTTCAATAACAATAAGGGAAGAATGCCCACATATATGTGGAAATTGAACAATGCTCTACTCAATGATAACCTGGTCAAGGAAGAAATAAAGAAAGAAATTAAAAACTTTTTAGAATTTAAGGAAAATGAAGGTACAACATGCCCAAACTTATGGGACACAATGAAAGCTGTGCTAAGAGGAAAACTCATAGCGCTGAGTGCCTGCAGAAAGAAACAGGAAAGAGCATATGTCAGCATCTTGACAGCACACCTAAAAGCTCTAGAACAAAAAGAAGCAAATACACCCAGGAGGAGTAGAAGGCAGGAAATAATCAAACGCAGAGCTGAAATCAACCAAGTAGAAACAAAAAGGACCATAGAAAGAATCAACAGAACCAAAAGTTGGTTCTTTGAGAAAATCAACAAGATAGATAAACCCTTAGCCAGACTAACGAGAGGACACAGAGAGTGTGTCCAAATTAACAAAATCAGAAATGAAAAGGGAGACATAACTACAGATTCAGAGGAAATTCAAAAAATCATCAGATCTTACTATAAAAGCCTACATTCAACAAAACTTGAAAATCTGCAGGAAATGGCCAATTTCCTAGACAGATACCAGGTACCGAAGCTAAATCAGGAACAGATAAACCAGTTGAACAACCCCATAACTCCTAAGGAAATAGAAGCAGTCATTAAAGGTCTCCCAACCAAAAAGAGCCCAGG
This sequence comes from Rattus norvegicus, assembly GCF_021556685.1. Classification (NCBI taxonomy): domain Eukaryota; kingdom Metazoa; phylum Chordata; class Mammalia; order Rodentia; family Muridae; genus Rattus; species Rattus norvegicus. Next base: position 125,888,575 of record NC_141535.1, read on the forward strand.
TCTAGACCGGTTTAGTGCAGAATTCTATCAAACCTTCATAGAAGACCTCATACCAATATTATCCGAACTATTCCACAAAATTGAAACAGATGGAGCACTACCGAATTCCTTCTATGAAGCCACAATTACTCTTATACCTAAACCACACAAAGACCCAACAAAGAAAGAGAATTTCAGACCAATTTCCCTTATGAATATCGACGCAAAAATACTCAATAAAATTCTGGCAAACCGAATCCAAGAGCACATCAAAACAATCATCCACCATGATCAAGTAGGCTTCATCCCAGGCATGCAGGGATGGTTTAATATCCGGAAAACCATCAACGTGATACATTATATAAACAAACTGAAAGAACAAAACCACATGATCATTTCATTAGATGCTGAGAAAGCATTTGACAAAATTCAACACCCCTTCATGATAAAAGTCCTGGAAAGAATAGGAATTCAAGGCCCATATCTAAACATAGTAAAAGCCATATACAGCAAACCAGTTGCTAACATTAAACTAAATGGAGAGAAACTTGAAGCAATCCCACTAAAATCAGGGACTAGACAAGGCTGCCCACTCTCTCCCTACTTATTCAATATAGTTCTTAAAGTTCTAGCCAGAGCAATCAGAAAACAAAAGGAGGTCAAGGGGATACAGATCGGAAAAGAAGAAGTCAAAATATCACTATTTGCAGATGATATGATAGTTTATTTAAGTGATCCCAAAAGTTCCACCAGAGAACTACTAAAGCTGATAAACAACTTCAGCAAAGTGGCTGGGTATAAAATTAACTCAAATAAATCAGTAGCCTTCCTCTACACAAAAGAGAAACAAGCCGAGAAAGAAATTAGGGAAACGACACCCTTCATAATAGACCCAAATGATATAAAGTACCTCGGTGTGACTTTAACCAAGCAAGTAAAAGATCTGTACAATAAGAACTTCAAGACACTGAAGAAAGAAATTGAAGAAGACCTCAGAAGATGGAAAGATCTCCCATGCTCATGGATTGGCAGGATTAATATAGTAAAAATGGCCATTTTACCAAAAGCAATCTACAGATTCAATGCAATCCCCATCAAAATACCAATCCAATTCTTCAAAGAGTTAGACAGAACAATTTGCAAATTCATCTGGAATAACAAAAAACCCAGGATAGCTAAAACTATCCTCAACAATAAAAGGACTTCAGGGGGAATCACCATCCCTGAACTCAAGCAGTATTACAGAGTAATAGTGATAAAAACTGCATGGTATTGGTACAGAGACAGACAGATAGACCAATGGAATAGAATTGAAGACCCAGAAATGAACCCACATACCTATGGTCATTTGATTTTTGACAAAGGAGCCAAAACCATCCAATGGAAAAAAAGATAGCATTTTCAGCAAATGGTGCTGGTTCAACTGGAGGTCAACATGTAGAAGAATGCAGATTGATCCATGCTTATCACCCTGTACAAAGCTTAAGTCCAAGTGGATCAAGGACCTCCACATCAAACCTGATACACTCAAACTAATAGAAGAAAAACTAGGGAAGCATCTGGAACACATGGGCACTGGAAAAAATTTCCTGAACAAAACACCAATGGCTTATGCTCTAAGATCAAGAATCGACAAATGGGATCTCATAAAACTGCAAAGCTTCTGTAAGGCAAAGGACACTGTGGTTAGGACAAATCGGCAACCAACAGATTGGGAAAAGATCTTTACCAATCCTACAACAGATAGAGGCCTTATATCCAAAATATACAAAGAACTCAAGAAGTTAGACCGCAGGGAGACAAATAACCCTATTAAAAATTGGGGTTCAGAGCTAAACAATTCACAGCTGAGGAATGCCGAATGGCTGAGAAACACCTAAAGAAATGTTCAACATCTTTAGTCATAAGGGAAATGCAAATCAAAACAACCCTGAGATTTCACCTCACACCAGTGAGAATGGCTAAGATCAAAAACTCAGGTGACAGCAGATGCTGGCGAGGATGTGGAGAAAGAGGAATACTCCTCCATTGTTGGTGGGATTGCAGACTAGTACAACCATTGTGGAGATCAGTCTGGAGGTTCCTCAGAAAATTGGACATTGAACTGCATGAGGATCCAGCTATACCTCTCTTGGGCATATACCCAAAAGATGCCCCAACATATAAAAAAGACACGTGCTCCACTATGTTCATCGCAGCCTTATTTATAATAGCCAGAAGCTGGAAAGAATCCAGATGCCCTTCAACAGAGGAATGGATACAGAAAATGTGGTACATCTACACAATGGAATATTACTCAGCTATCAAAAACAATGACTTTATGAAATTCGTAGGCAAATGGTTGGAACTGGAAAATGTCATCCTGAGTGAGGTAACCCAATCACAGAAAAACACACATGGTATGCACTCATTGATAAGTGGCTATTAGTCCAAATGCTTGAATTACCCTAGATGCCTAGAATAAATGAAACTCAAGATGGATGATCAAAATGTCAATGCTTCACTTCTTCTTTAAAAGGGGAACAAGAATACCCTTGGCAGGGAATAGAGAGGCAAAGATTAAAACAGTCACAGAAGGAACACCCATTCAGAGCCTGCCCCACATGTGGCCCATACATATACAGCCCCCCAATTAGACAAGATGGATGAAGCAAAGAAGTGCAGACCGACAGGAGCCGGATGTAGATCGCTCCTGAGAGACACAGCCAGAATACAGCAAATACAGAGGCGAATGCCAGCAGCAAACCACTGAACTGAGAATGGGACCCCAGTTGGGGGAATTAGAGGAAGGACTGAAAGAGCTTGAAGGGACTCGAGACCCCTTATGAACAACAATGCCAAGCAACCAGAGCTTCCAGGGACTAAGCCACTACCTAAAGACTATACATGGACTGACCCTGGACTCTGACCTCATAGGAAGCAATGAATATCCTAGTAAGAGCACCAGTGCAAGGGGAAGCCCTGGGTCCTGCTAAGACTGAACCCCCAGTGAACTAGATTGTTGGGGGGAGGGCGGCAATGGGGGCAGGATGAGGAGGGGAACACCCATAAAGAAGGGGAGGGGGAGGGATTAGGGGGATGTTTGTCCGGAAACCGGGAAAGGGAATAACACTCGAAATGTAAATAGGAAATACTCATGTTAATAAAAAAAAAATAAAAAAAAAATAAAAAATAGCAGGAAATAACAATCACTGGCCATTAACATCTCTCAACATTAATGAACTCCATTCCCCCCCCCCCCCAAAAAAAGATCCAGGAGGTGAAAGATCCATCATTCTGCTGCATACGATAAACATACCTCAGGCATTACCTCAGAGTAAAGGGCTGGAAAAGTTTTCTAAGCAAATGAACTCAACAAGCAAGCAGAGTAGCTATTCTATTATCTAATAAAATTGACATTCAACCAAAATCAAGCAAAAGAGACGTGGAAGGATACTTCATACTCATCAAACAAAAAAAATCTACCAAGATGATATCTAAATTCTGAACATCTATACCCCAAACACAAAGGCACCAACATTTGTAAAAGAAATATTGCTAAAGCTTAACTCACACTTTGAACCCCACACATTAATAGTGAGAGACTTCAACATCCTACTCTCACCAACTGACAGGACATCCAGACCAAAGCTAAACAGAGAAATAATGAAACTAACAAACATAATGAATCAAATGGACCTAACAGACATTTATAGAATATTTCAGCCCAAAACAAAATACCTTCTCATTCAAGCCTCCACATTTTGGGCTTAGGGGATCATTTAAACAAGACCTGGCTTTAAAGACGACATAGAAAACCAAATACAAAGCAAAAATTCCCAGTCAGAGTTACTAGATTCAAGTACTTATAGTTAAGAGTCAGCTGTCTAGGCAGGTAGTAGGTTTGTTGACTATGTGAATAGCAGCAATGGTAGAATATTCAAATAAAATTTTAGGCCAAGATTACATTAAAGTAGGATTGCTCCTTGGAATACTGATTAATCCTAAATTGCTTATTTCATGTAGTATTTCTACTCATTTCTCTGTGAGTATACTTAGCTACCTTTTGATGCTATGCTAAGCATCTAATTTTCATGGAAAATTGATTTGAAAAGATTCTTTATATTTAATTGGGACTCTAGGAGCAGTGGACCGACACAGAAATGAAATCTAGGGATGAGTGGAGAGGTGGACCTACATTGGAGCCTGGACATTCACAGTGACAGCAGCGATGCAAAGAATAGAAATGCAGCAATGCAAACTGAAATCCTCTTTTGACAGTTTCTTATTCTCAATAAAATGGCAATTGAAGTTACTGTATTAGCTACTTTTCTATTGCTTTGATAACACACCACAACCAAGGCAATTTATAGAAGGAAGAGTTTGAGGCTCAGGACTTAGATTCATATTTGAATACATAGTCATATCATCATCATGTTGGGAAGTGTGACAGCAGACAGGCATAGTCACTGCGGCGGACAGCACAGAGCTCACTGGTAGAACCCCAAGCAAAAAGCAGAAAGAGGAACTGAGGATGGTGAGAGGTTTTTAAACCTGAGGTCCTGTGTGGTGTACTGTGCTCATCCAAAACACTAAGTATAACCAAATGAAAAACTCATTTTTTTTCTTCTCAGATCTACATCCAGCTTTACCACATGCCACACAAGGTAAATATTTAAAATATAAGAGCATATTAACATCTTGCAGTCAAGAAAGATCTAAGATCAACTCACTATAAAATAACTCTAATTAAAAATAATGTGGCACAATACATGCAACATTAGTTTAAATGACTTTGGCATTAATTTGCCTTACTAGTTTTAATAATACTCTACATCTACAATCTATTTTAACATTCAAGTTGCTGCCACTGGCTGGCCTCATGACCAGTTTGCATTCAATTGCATCAGTGAGTACATACCAAACCGCCTCAAACTCTTCCTTCTATAAATTGCCTTGGTTGTGGTATATTATGCAGTTTGCATTGCAATTAGCATTCCGTTTACAGCGACTGTAATAAAATGGAATATTCAAAAATTAGTATTTTTGAATAGATAGGGAGAGAGTGGGCAGCCTTGTCTAGTCTCTGATTTTAGTGGGATTGCTTCAAGTTTCTCTCCATTCAGTTTAATGTTAGGTTTGTTGTATATGGCTTTTACTATGTTTAGGTATGAGCCTTGAATTGCTGATCTTTGTAAGACTTTTAACCTGAAGGGGTGTTGAATTTTGTCAAATGCTTTCTCAGCATCTAATGAGATGATCATGTGGTTTATTTATTTTGAGTTTGTTTACATAGTGGATTATGTTGATAGATTTTCATATATCAAACCATCCCTGCATTCCTGGCATGAAATCTACTTGATCATGATGGATGATCGTTTTGATGTATTCTTGGATTCGTTTTGAGAGAATTTTATTGAATATTTTTGCATCGATATTCATAAGGGAAATTGGTCTGCAGTTCTCTTTCTTTGTTGAGTCTTTGTGTGGTTTAGGTATAAGCGTAATTGTAGCTTCATAGAAGGAATTGGGTAGTGCTCCTTCTGTTTCTATTTTGTGGAATAGTTTGGACAGTATTGGTATGAGGTCTTCTATGAAGGTCTGATAGAAGTCTGCATTAAACTCATCTGGTCCTTGGCTTTTTTTGGTTGGGAGACTTTTAATGGCTGCTTCAATTTCTTTAGGTGTTAGGGACTATTTGAGTGGTTTATCTGATCCTGATTGAACTTTGGTATCTGTTTAGAAAATCATCTATTTCATCTACATTTTCCAGTTTTGTTGAGTATAGGCTTTTGTAGTAGGTATCATGCAAAACTCAGGTAACAGAAGATGCTGATGAGGATGTGGAGAAAGAGGAACACTCTTCCATTGTTGGTGGGGTTGCAAGCTGGAACAAACACTCTGGAAATAAGTTTGGCGGTTCCTTAGAAAACTGGACATAGTACTACCTGAGGACCCAGCTATACCACTCTTGGGTATATACCCAAAAGATGCTCCAACATATAACAAGGACACATGCTTTATTATGTTCATAGCAGCCAGAGGAATGGATATAGAAAATGTGGTACATTTATACAATGGAATACAGCTCAGTTAATGGATGGAACTAAAAAATATCATCCTGAGTCAGGTAACCAAGTCACAAAAGAACACAGATGGTATGCACTCACTGATAAGTGGATATTAGGAAAAAAGCTCGGAATATCCATGATACAACTCACAGACCATATGAAGCTCAAAGAAGGAGAAGCAAAGTGTGGGTGCTTCAGTACTACTTAGAAGGGGAACAAAATAATCATGGGAGGTTCAGGGAGAGAGGGACATGGGAGAGAGAGGAGGGGGAGGGAAAAAGGGGGGGCAGGATCAGGTGTGGGAGGAGATGGGGAAGATGTACAGAGGGTCAGGAAAATGAACAGAGTTGTGTAGCAGTGGGGAATGGGGAACTAGGGGTAGCCACTAGAAAGTCCCAGATGTCAGGAAATCAAGAGTCTCCCAGGACCCAACAGGGATGACATTAGGTGAAATACCCAAGAGATGGGAAATAGAACCTGAAGAGACTTCCTTCAGTAGATAGATATGGCCCACAGTTGAGGGATGGGGCCACCCACCCATCTCAAAAATATTAACCCAGAATTGCTCCTGTCTAAAGGAAATGCAGGGACAAAGAGTGGAGCAGAGACTGAAGAAAAGGCCATCCAGAGACTGCCCCACCTGGGGATCCATCCCACATGCAGCCACCAAACCCAGTCACTACTGGCGATGTCAAGAAGTGCTTATTGACAGAAGCCCAGTATAGCTGTCCCCTGAGAGGCTCTACCACAGACTAACCAATAAAGATGCGATGCTCACAGCCAACCATCAGACTAAGCATGGGGACCCCAATGGAGGAATTAGGGGAAGGACTGAAGGAGCTGAAGGGGTTTGTGACCTCATGGGAAGAACAACAATATCAACCCACCAGACCTCCCAGGGACTAAACCATCAACTAATGAGTAGATATGGACAGACTCATGGCTCTAGCTGCATATATAGAAGAGGATGGCCTTATCTGGCATGAATGGGAGGGGATGCCCTTGGTCCTGTGGAGACTTGATGCCTTAGTGTAGGGGAATGCTAGGGTGGTGAGGTGGGAGTGAGTGGGTGGGTGGGTGAGCACCCTCATAGAAGCAGGGGGTAGGGGAGATAGGATATGGGGTTAGCAGTGGGGAAATGGGGAACGGGGATAACATTTGAAATGTAAATAAAATAACCAAAAATTATTATTTTTTACTATTTATAAATTCCATATCTGCATATAATATATTTGACCAAATCCAACTTCATTTTCTCTCTCTTTTTTTTTTTTTTTTGGTTCTTTTTTTCGGAGCTGGGGACTGAACCCAGGGCCTTGCACTTCCTAGGCAAGCACTCTACCACTGAGCTAAATCCCCAGCCCATTTTCTCTCTTTTATTTTGAAAAACAATACAATACTGAGTTCAATTTGTCCTATCTATATATGCACAGGAGTGTGGTCTCTTTCAGCAGCTATCAACTGTCAATAGCTTTTCTATAGGAAAGAGGAGGTAATGAGGCTATGCTCCTCTCTCTTCACCTGTTGACTGGCTTGATCTTATGTAGGCAACCGGAGCTGCAATGACTTCACAAGCACAGTAGTCCTGTCATATTCAGAAATCCTGTTGTCTAAGTCAGTGCCCTATTGTAGTAAAAAGTCACTGTGACCATGGCAACTCTTATAAAAGAAAGCATTTAATCAGGGCTTACTCATAGTTTTCAAGGGTTAGGCCATTACCATGGTGGGAAGCATGGTGGCATCCAGGCAGACATAGTGCTTTAGAAGTAGCTGGGAGATCTACATCTGGATCCACAGACAGCAGGGAGGGGGAGGGGGAGGGAAAAGGGGGAGTGGGAAGGGGAGGGGGAGGGGAGACAGAGAGCAGGTTTGTCATGTTTTTTTGAGATTTGGGATGTGGTTTTGTTGTCAGAGAAAGGGATGTAGTAGAGACATCCTATCATTGGCTTGGGGTCCCAGAGGTTTTCTCTAAGGGAAAAGGTGAGCCATGTCCCTTACACGCCTTACTCACAAGGCATGCAAATAAAGAAAGACATTTCCCATAAACTTATCAAAGCAAACTGGTAATACATGGTACAGAGGGTACATTAAAACCATGTCAAAAAACCAGGACTGATAACTTAACAAAATGTACCAGACCAATAATGAGTCCAAAGACCTCACCTGTACTAAAAGAAAAAGACATTAAACATGGAGCTGTTGATGGCCTTGTCTGCCATTTCAGCACTCACAATTGTAAGTGTGCGGGTTTGTGTGTCACAGGATTGACAGGCGGAGAGCTCCTAACTGTCTCAGGATCTCAGTCATACTGCTCAGTGCAACCCATTTGAGTTTCTGTCTTTCTATCTATCCATCTGCTCACTCACCTATCTGGACCAGTCCTATCTCACCTAGTAGGTTCTCTATGTAACTGCTTGACTCTGCAGTCCTGAGGCTCTATGTCTCTAGCTGCTCTCCAAATGGGCTAATATCTTATCTTACTTCTGCTGTGGATCTTTTTGCATGTATAGCAGCTGTCTGCCTTCAGCAAGGCCTTTGAGCTTTATGGCCTATTTAATCCTTTTATAGTCACCTGTAATCTCTGTATACAGATACACACACACACACACACACACACACACACACACACACACACACACACACACAGAGTGTAAAGTCTAATGTGTGATATGAGAGTTAATAGAAAGTTAATATTAGTAGTGGAGATTAAAATAAAATAACCTGCAATTGTCAATAGACAGCTACCAAGAGAAATGGTAATTATTTTATAAACTGTAGCCAGTAAAACTAATACTGCTTATAAATTTACTGTTAATAAATTTTGACATTGTGATAGATGCAAATGTGTTTATGTTCCAGGTTTAGCACACTCACAATATTTTTTATTTTATGACTTTAAATATAATATGTATATCAAAGAGTCTCACTTTATACATTCTGTTGGAACCCTTCCTCTGATATCCTTCTTTTAAGTACAGTTAACAAGTTAACAGCCTGACTTCAATGTTTACTGGGAAGCTTATACTTAACAAGGCCTAAAGCAAACTTTAAAGCTTGCTGTAAAGGTTATTCCTGGGGTCGGAATGGCTTAGTGGTAAGGTGCTTAATGTATAAGCATGAGGGTCTGAAGTTGCATCCTATAAACCCCAAAGCGGGCAGATGGGGGGATTATTGAAGCTCTCTGGCCAACCAGTTTAGTTGAAACAGCTCTAGGCTCAGTGAAGAGATCCTGTCTCAAAGGTAAGGTGAAACATGACTGAGAAAGACACCAACATCAAGTTTTGGTCTCCTGAGGCACATACAGGCATACATTACCATCTCCTGCCCCACAATACTAACATTCATACACTAACCTTTACACCAAACCAAAAAATAAACTCAATCTAAATAATCAACCAACAAACCAATCATAACCTTACTTGTCCTGCACCTGCTTGCTTCTCTTTGGGCTATTACAGTATGGGTCTCTTTCTCTTTTGCATTCTGTCTTTTATGGTCTGTTTTTAAAGCATACTTCACTGTTTTTAGAACAATTTTAAGTTTGTTACAGTCCATTTCATAACATCTACTGAACTTTTAAGTGGACAGGAACTCAACATTTTTATCTTAATACTTCCTAGTATCCTTTGTCACTGGAATAATCGTAACTTCTTTCTGAGGAGGAATCAGAAAACTTTCTTTCTTTAAAACTTATTTATCTACCTTTCTCTCTCTCTCTCTCTCTCTCTCTCTCTCTCTCTCTCTCTCTCTCTCTCTCTCTCTCTGTGTGTGTGTGTGTGTGTGTGTGTGTAGGTCAGAGGACAACTTTATGATGTTAGATCACAAAGCAGGTTCTCTCAATGTGCTAGTGACGCTGTCCTAAGATGTTGGCTGAACCCAATACCTAACCCAGACCAAATTTTTACCAGGTAAACAGGATTCTTGCTGGGTAAACAGAAGCCTAATCTCAGCATTCCTCAGGAACCTCATGAGGCATGGTTTCATCTGTCAGGAAAGCTACTACTTCTTCTCTGCTCTCAATGGTCAACTACCTTGGGCAAAGTGCATCTAGTTCCAAACTACTCTCAACAGTCTGTATCAGGTTAAAGTCCCCATGCTAACTCCTAGAATATTCTGGCCGGTGTGCTGCTTTCTGATGCTATAAATAAAACTGCCCCCCCCCCCAAAAACCCCAATGACAACAACAAAAAAGCAACTGACAAGACCCTTTCCATTGAGCTGCTGCTGCTGTTTTCTACTCTCTGAGGCAATCTGACAGTTTGTCAGAGTGGTCTAGTTCCTAGTTTCATGGTTTTACTGCAGCTCACTTATTTGTGGTGTCAGTTCTCTCCTCCCACCTTTATGAGGGTTCAGGGGGATGGAACAGGTTGCTGGGTTTATACACAAGCACTTCGCTTGCTGAGCTATGTCACTAGTCAATGAAACTTTCTTTCTTTTTTTTATTATTAACTTGAGTATTTCTTATATACATTTCGAGTGTTATTCCCTTTCCCGGTTTCCGGGCAAACATCCCCCTCCCCCCTCCCCTTCTTTATGGGTGTTCCCCTCCCCATCCTCCCCCATTGCCGCCCTCCCCCTAACAATCTAGTTCACTGGGGGTTCAGTCTTAGCAGGACCCAGGGCTTCCCCTTCCACTGGTGCTCAATGAAACTTTCTTAAAGGGTCAGAGAATAAACGTTTCAGGTTTTTTAGACCAAATGGAGTCTAAATATTGCATGTAAGAGTCTATACTTTTGTGTCCTCTCCAAACTACGATATCATGTGGAATATTCACTAAATTAATAAAAACAAGAGATTTATTTTGATTTATAATGCCAAATTTTCTTTCTCTTTTTGATGTGCATGTATGTGGTATATACATGTATACTTCTGTGTGTACGTATGTGTCCATGCAGAGGCTAGAGGTCAATATCTGATGTTTCTGTCAATTACTCTGTATGTCTCAGTAAAGCTGGAATGTATTGAGTTAGCTAGGCTTTCTGGAGATCAAGCCCTAGAATCTGCCTCTTCTTAGTGCTAGTACACACTACAATGCTTAGCTTTTACTTGAATGCTGGGGATCTGAATTTGGGTCTTTATAATAGTGCAGCAAGCACTTTGGCCACTGAGCCATCTCTGTGGCCCCATGCTTAACATTTTAGAGTACTTCAGCAATTATTTTCTGAATAAAATATAACATCCAGACTTACATTCTTTTGATGTGTGTATGTGCATGTTTATATGTGTTTGTCTGTGTGTGCAACTATGGATGGTACCTACTTTTTTGTTTTTGAGACAGAATCTGTCACTGATTAGGAAATAAGTAAGTAGGCCATTTTATCTGGTATTACAACCACATGCCACCATAACTTTTTTTTTTAATGTGGGTTTTGGGGATCAAATTCAGGTCTCTGTGTTTGCTAATACTTCACTGAGTAAGCTATCATCCAGTCCCCATGATCACACAGTAAAAATAAACAGAGCAGAGCATTATAATATGGTTTTAAATCATTTCTTCTACAAAGTATCAATTGTTAAACAATTATCAATAGTGGACTTACTCTATATTGCTGGTCTGTAAAAACGTTAGCAAACAACTACTGACAGTGGACCTACTTTAGACTGCTGATCCTCATTTCTGCACTTTCCGTCAGTTTCTTGGTTTCTTCTTTCCACCTATTGGCCGTCTTTTGTTGAGCTGCCAAAAGATGCCTCAGTTCAACAATGGAGTTCCGATTACTGTCCTCCATCTCTCTCAGCTGAACTTCAAACCCATGCTCCTTTATTGAGAACTGATGCTCCATTGTACTGACCTAAGGAGGAAAAGGAACAGTCACTTTTCCTTCAGTATTCTAGGAGTTCTGTCAGTCAGTGTCGCATGCAAAAGGAGTAATCCACTGTGCTTAGAGACTCAGAAACCGCTGGGTGAGCTATCTAGTAAGGAGTTAAACTTACAGTGTGTCTCCACCAGAAATGAAAACTTAATCTATGTATAACTTAGTGAAAACATAACTGTCACGGACTGTAAATTTGTAACACTTTCTCATCATCATAAAATGCCAGCAGGAAAAAGTATGCAGTATAACAAGATATTCTTTCTCTTTTGCTAGAATCCACAAGATGTATTCATGGTTTTGGTAACTGCTGGAGTTTTACTAAAATCACTATGTACAGAGAAAGAGAAAGAGAAAGAGAAAGAGAAAGAGAGAGAGAGAAGAAACTTTTCAAATTGTTTTCCATAGTGCTTTGTAAAATAAAGTAAGAAAATAAAAGACAGAATTTTGTCAGTTTGGGTATATTAATAAGCAATGTCATATTTCAGAAATAATTACTTTTAGAACCTCATGTAGAATTGCCAGCATTATATTCCTAGGAATCTATATTATAGTAAAACATTTTATTGCAGAAACAAATTCAATTAGAATTCCCTAAACAGTTTTCTTAATTGAAGTTGAGGAAGGATTTCAGTTCCAAAGATGTAAAGCATCCCTGTATATAATGAACCATCTTTCTTGTACAAACAGATTGGAACTAGAATACTTTACATTGTTCCGTGATTATTGAAGAAAAATTTGGAGGAGAAAGGCTGTAAGGTGAGCTGGCTTCTTTACTGTACTAAAGAGATAACTGTAAAGAACACCTACCATATGGTATTTAAAACTTGTATGTCATTAGAAAGAGATGGCCAGTTTAGCTTTGAGTACTTTATGAAATCTATCTAAATTAGTACTCAAAATATAATAAGTAAAAAACTTAATCTTGCCATTTCAAAAACCACTAAACAATTCCAACAATAAAAACAAATATCTTGTCTTTACCATCTATTATGGTAAGACTCTTGTCACTTGATCTAAAACTCTTAAATAAGCTTGTCTAAACAGTAAACAAACACAATGTCAGATGCTATTAATACAAGTCATTGAAGAACAATCGCGCACTGATCCTTGTGTTTCCCTGCTATCAGACTGTCTGCTGGCTCCTTGCTCTGCTGTACCTAATATTTCAGAATACTAGATTCTGCAGCTTTTCACTTGAAGTTTGTCTCCTTCTCCTGCATCTCAGTCTCCACCATTTCAGGGAATTGATGGATCCCGGGATGGAATTTCATTTAGAGAACAAAACGCCCAACCTCTCTGAGTGACTGTCCCACACAGGAACTGGTCCATTAATTTTAGAATGTTGTTTTCCTACTTACATCCCTTTTGTCAGAAAACTGATAGTTGCCCAAGATGGTGCCATGTTGCTATTCCCTTCCTTTTCTGTTATTAGCACAGGTGGTGCTGGCTACATGTTCCATTTGCCTAGAATAATCACTCCCCTGCACTTAACTTTCTATTTGATTTTTAGAACCAGTTCAATTATTGCTTATCCCGGGAAAGTTTGCTACTACCTAGACTGAGTCAGGACATTTTTTATAAGCTTTCTCAGTGCCCCATGCTTTCCCTAAAGAAGGGCTTATTAACTTTTAATTATATGTTTAAGCTTGACCACTGCCAAACGAACCAGAAGCTTCTAGGGTTGAGTAGAACATCGTGTTTACTACTGTCTCTTTAGTCTCAGACCACAGGCTTTCAGGGTACATCTGGTGTCTTTGTAACTAAAGCTTTTTAGTATTAAAACCCAGTGTTTAAACAACCCCCAAAATTGTTTAGGTTATATAATGGCAAGTATAAACTGTACATCTTTGGTAATGTCAGAAGGCAATGGGATAACGATTGGGTCTCCTACTGAAAATTTCCCACTTGCAGTAATGTTCCGAATGATGGGTTGGAAAAGATAATCCTCCTTTATCACTTTGTAACTTTCATTTGCAGTGAAATATCCACATAAACATTAAATAGGATGACTGAACCTATTCCACTAAAAATAATTTAGACACTTAACAAGTATTCACAAGAAAAGAGTCTTGATTGATAGAGAGAAAGGAATCATCTACACAGAAAGTTGGTAATAAAAGGAATGCAAATTTTTTAGGGTTAAAGAACTCCATGTCATAATTTATGTGCAGTCAAGTGACCACCAACATCTCATTGCTTTATTTTTGGCTGCTTTCAGTTTATACACTGAAGATCGTACACTTTTCTAAGATTCCTATGCTGTCAAAGAATCAGCAACAAAACAGCCCATTTCTGAAAGTGTGATTTTTCTATAAGATAGAATTGCAAGTAATGAGCTAAGATGCACTATCTCTTCATCATCAATGATTTTCCTTTTGTTATATACAGATTTGGTGGTATGTATTGCATTAATAAGACTTTAACAAAAATCATCATTCTGATTTCCAAAATAGATCAGTTATCCTGAAATGTTAAAGATGTACCAGAGTACAAAGTACAAAGTACAAAGTACCAGAGTAGGGTAGTAAGTCCACTCATTCTACACCCTCCCTAGCATAAACGCTAAAAACCAAAGACATATGCACATTGTGAAACTATGAAAAATAAAAATGTTAGAGACCAATGTCAAACTCCTGGAATCCTATAGCTCAGAAATAGTTTTCTACAGGACTGTTTGATTTATGAATTCTAAAGCAGCAATTACAACATGGAGAGGATTACTGTATATCTACTTAAACCTGGGACAGAAATATAAGTGAATGGCAGTTTCTGATGTTATTAAAATGCTGTTGAAATGAATTATTAATCTTAAACTATTGAGGTTACTTATGGCTCAAGTTTAATCGATAAGATTATCTGCACAGTTACTGTCATTGCAACTCAGCAGTTAGTTAAGAGTGGTTCTTATTTTTCCTAACTTCGTGAACTCTTTAGATACTATTTTAAAAATAAAGTAGTTTTAAATATTTTATGTAATTAAATCTACTACTATGGTTAACATTCTCCATTTTTTGTTTTGTAAGAAAGCTTTATCTCATCTATTGAATACTTAGCTATACTGCCTACTCACAGTTTCCAAATGGAATAAATTTTATAAGAGTAGACTTTAAAACATATGAAAATACTTAGTGTGGGAACTTTCCTAAAGCACATACCAAAGTTTAAAATGTGCTCCGGCCCTCATCTTCCAGTTTTCAGAGCAACTTTGTTTATGTCCTGCACACCTCTTGTCTATCTTGTCTTCACCTCAAACAGTGATTCTCAACTTTTCTAATTCCGTGGCACCCCCTTTTTTAAAAATACAATTCTTTATGTTGTGGTGACCCACAACCATAAAATTATTCCATTGCTACTTCATAACTGTAATTTTGCTAGTTATGTGTTGTCATTTAAGTATCTGATAAGCAATTCCTGTATGGGTCATGACCCACAGGTTGAGGATTGCTGACCTAGAAGAAGGGTTTAAAATATTCTTTTCTTGCTTTTTAGTTAGGGACTTGCAATACAATAACTCTGACCAAGACCTGGACTATACTGCTTGTTCACGTAATCAGGTTAGCTTCACTCCTATTAACTTTCCTGTTTGGATGTTCAATTTTGCTGTATACCGATATAACAAATTAATTGCCCAGATTAAGGTAACTCAAGAGTAATCCTCAAGTGCCCTGACTTCAGTATTTACTTACGTAAACAATAGCTACTCTTCTGATCATATCCTTATGAGCAGCTATATCTATCCTTCACCTTTAGTAATGGAATAATGGATTGCAAGGCTTGTATATTATATGTCTGGCTTCTTTAGCCTTACGTCTTTGAGATGCATCATCAAGCACTGCTTATAAATATACACTGGTTTGCACTGCTGTGTTTATTCTACTACATGAATGTATCACTACTTATATAACCAGATGTTGATGACTGTTTAAATTGTTGTCCATATTTTGGTTAATAGTTCTATAATCGCTTGTGTACATGTTTTTCTGATCATAAAGTGTGTGTCTGTGGGAGTACAGGTAGGGCTATTTGACACAGTATGTATGTATACACAGTTTTCTAAGATTTTGCTAAATAAAAACTGTTTGACTTTAGATTACCACCAGCATGTATTCAAGTCCCAGGTCCCTGATATTGCCAGTTTTGAATTTTAGTCATTTTTGGAAGTTGTGTGGCATTATCTCATTCTAATTTTAATTTACTTTTCCTCAAAAATACTAAAGTTGAGCATATTTTTGGAATATACAAAATAAGACATCTGATGTTCTGTGTCTTCTTATTAATAAATTTAATTATTCACTGGTAAGAACTGTTATATACACTTTTAATTAATTAGTTTTGTGGTGTTGGGATAGACAACCCAGAGTCCTCTGAAGCTAGACAAGCACTCTAGAGTGAGCTGCAACTCTAGTCATTAATGATGCTTTTGACCACTGAAAGAAAAATCTTAATTTATTTTTTAAGAAATTAGGCTGAGTTCAATTCCCAGCAACCACATGATAGGTTACAACCGACAATAAGGGCATCTGATGCCTTCTTCTGGCACGTGGATGTTTATGCAGCAGAGCGCTCATTCTTCTTCTTCATCATCATCATCATCATCATCATCATCATCACCACCACCACCACCACCACCACCACCACCACCACCACCACCACCACCATCAGAAATTAGATTTCTGTTTTTAAGAAATATTACACAAGGACATGAAAATTTTCTCTTGTAAATCCAGATTGTAATTAATTTTTAAAAAAGTCATTTTTAACTTTTACTTTTGTGTACACATGTGTATGTGCATGTAAGTTAAGTGCCCTCAGAGTCCAGAAGAGGGAGTCTGGTTTCCTGGAGCTGGATTATAGGTGGCTATGAGAGCTGGAAACTGAACTCAAGTATTCTGTAATAGGAGTACACACTCTTAACCACTGAGCCATCTCTTTAGCTCATGTATTTTATTTTCAAGTTTGCAAGGCAATATAAACTGCTTTGTATATATGGTATGATGAAAGAAGTCAAGATTTTTTTTTGTTTTTGTTTTTGTTTTTAATTCTTTTTTTTTTTTTTTTCCCAGAGCTGGGGACCGAACCCAGGGCCTTGTGCTTGCTAGGCAAGCACTCTACCACTGAGCTAAATCCCCAACCAAGATTTGTTTTTTAAACATGGACCTAAATGACCACCAGTGTGTTTCTGCTTCAAATTAGGTCATTATCAAAATGAAATTTATTCACCAATATATCAGTATTCTGATGTTGATAATACTGTCTTGTAACTACAGCTTTATATTAAGATCTGGCAATATAGTTCTTTTCCATGTTTTTTATATTTCACAAAGTAAAAATATCTTTGTAAGACACATTGCTATTTGTCACCTCATTTTGTCAGATTTCATATTCTTATGAATGCTTACAGCCCTGGATACCTGCAACAGTATAGTCAATAATTATGTGTTGACAGGAAGGATGTCAGACCATGACATGATTCCTTTAATCAGCAATAAGCAAAGTGAAACACCAGTACTGCTACTTTACCTCCTCACTGTGAGCCTGGAAAATGGAGATCTTTATTATAAAAAGCTAATGACACTTTTCAGAAAAATATAGTAGAATGGAGAGTACGAGATGCTGATGGAATAAGGTGTGAAAGAATATAAAAGGTAAGGATTTTTCTCAGAAGACACTTTGCCCCTTGCATTCTTCTTACTGATGCTCTAGACTAGGTAGGCGGGGCTCTCAGCGCAAACTGCTGCAACATTCTCTTACTGACTCTGAAGAGTCTGAGGAGCTAATGGAAGTGAGAACATGGCAGACCGTAGAGCTGTCTAAGCTACAGTTCTGCTAGTGTTGCTTACGTTGTTTTGGGAGGAAAATCAGTTTGTTGAATGGTTGGAAAACGACATTTTTAAAAATATATGTAGATAGAAAAGACAATCACGTTCAAGAACACTTGCCAAGGTCCAATAGTTAGTAGTTTGAATTAGGATGCTATCTGATGAGAAGGCAGACCCACCCACACACCAAGAACCAGCACACAGAGATACTGCATAACTGTTCCTCACACTATCTAAGCTAGGGTGTCAGTATACTGATGAATGGATAAAGGACACACACACACACACACACACACACACACACACACACACACACACACACACAAACCTGAAAATATTTTACTAGGTTCTAATGAATATTCTCTATATCTTGATTTTTCTAAGAACACATTTAACTCATTTTGAAAATACCTTTAATTTTGCTTTTTTTTGGGCCTCCAGAGCAACTTTTCTCAAATCCTCAGTCTCCTTCTGTAGTTGCTCATTTTCTTGCTGAAGCTTCAGCCTTTGCTCGCTGACAAAGCCACAGTTCTCCCTCTCAGACTCCAATACAGTTTGAAGTTTCTGGATCATTTCATGGGAACGTGATATCTCTTCTGAGGAACTGTTTTTGTTTAAACAAATGAAACAGAACACAAAGGATAAAGATTTGCACACTTTATGATATAGACTTCTGTTTCCTTTATTCTGAGTCATTTCTTTTCACTTTAGCATGGTGTTGGTGATTGAGAACACACTAAATATATCCATAGCCTTCATTCACTTTATACTAATGTGGTTTCAAAATACCAAGTAAATGCATTTAATTGTACATTTTTAAATATGGATGGACAAGGTGACTTGCTATTATTTATCTGAAAAGCCAATGTGAAATGCTTTAAGACTGTCCTAACACTGAGAACTGCTATGTCAAGAGAACGATGTGAAGCTGATAGCAAACAGATGCAGTAACTCCTCATCACGTTTTTACTTAGTGTCAGAACCACAGGAAAACAGAACAGCTCACTCCCTCTAAGTTAAAGTTAAAGTTAAGTCCAGTCCAGTCCCTCAAAGAGGGAATCACTGGAGATTATTGGAGACCTGAGAAAGAACAAAGCTAGTATTTCTGAAAACTAGAATGGAGCAAGAGAATGCACATTCTAGGAATCTCTGAGTGAAGAGAACACTTATCGAGTGTACCCTGAGGACACATGAAAGACAAAGTGTAGAAAACCCCCAGTGGATATGGAGGTTATGAAAAGCTCTCACTGCTGAGCCATGCTGGTGAATGTGTAAGAAATGACCCCGGAGAGAAGCACATGCAATGGGAGAGTATCTGGAAGCCAATCCCATTTGTTCAACAAAACAAAAGAATTGATGCTAGGATGAAGTCTACTGATATAAACACAGGTTAGTCCTTATCCTTATGGGACATTTAAAATTCTACAGAGCTGCTTTTACATGTTAAAAACAAGAAAAAGCTTTTCACTTATTGCTCACAATCCATATACAGCATGTGAAAACATAGAATGAGAGTGAGTTTGCACTGAACAGCATTAGTATTGAAGTAAACAATGTGAGAAGTTCTTCAGATAATTTTTCACTCCACAATTTTTAAGAACTCACATAGAAAAGAAGCATCATTACATAATGTGGTGGTTAGAATAAAAATTGTCATATAGGCTTATATATTTGAATGCTTAGTCCTTAGAAGAACTGTTTGTGAAGGATTACGAGGTGTGCTGAGGCCTTGTTGAGGAAGTGTTGTCATGGGGGTGTGTTTTGAGGTTTCGAAAGCCCACCAGGCCTAGTTAGCTCTCTCTCTCTCTGGCTCCTGCTTATCAATCAGGATGTAAAATCTCATCTACTGCTCCAGTGCTATGCTTGTGTGCCTGACACCATGCTACTCATGATGGCAATCATGAACTAATCATCTGAAACTATAGGCAAGCCCCCAATTAAATGCTTTCTTTTATAAGTTGCCTTGGTCATGGTGTCCCTTCACAGCAATAGAACTGTAACTAAGACACATGATAAATATGGCTTAAAATGCTGACTTCTGTTTATACTCATGGAAAAACTGCATGCATGTCAAGAATACTAGAAAGACTTTTATATCAGCTATGTATCTTAATAAATGTTAATAAATTCAAAGACAAACTAGTATATTGGTTAAAACATAGAATTCATCTATTTACTACCTACAAGAAATATATACCTCATTGTCAAAGACAAATTAACCTTAGGATAAAGAAGATGGAAAAAGACATTTCAATCACATGGACCTTCGAACACACAGCTGCAATTATTCCACTATCCGTAAAGTACACATCAAACTAAAGTTAGAAAAATAAAGAATGTCACTTCATGTTGATTGTCACATTAAGACAATGATCCATCAGGACATAATAATTCTAGACACACGTGCTCAGAATGTTGGCTCACCTAGTTTTATAAAACTACTAGATATAAAGGCACAGACTGATTCCAGCGTAAAAACAGGTGACTTTAATATTACATGATGATCAACAGACAGGTCATCAAGATAAAAATGGAGAAAGATATATCAATTACATGACATCAGAGATCAAATATGCTAAATAAGTATCCACAGAATATTTTATCCAACACTACAAAGAAAAGACTTGAACTCAGTTTTGAAAACACATAATCTAATCATCTTGATAGATGCAGAAAAGGCCTTTAACAAAGTTCAACATTACTTGATGCTAAAACCCCAAAGGAAAGCAAGAATTCAAGGCTCATACCTCAACATAAAAAAAGCTGCCGAGAACCCTGACATATTTCTCTTGGGCAGATACCCAAAAGATGCTCCAACATACAACAAAGACACATGCTCCACTATGTTCATAACAGCCTTACTTATAATAGCCAGAAGCTGGAAAGAACCCAGATGCTCTTCAACAGAGGAATGGATTCAAAAAATGTGGTACATCTACACAATGGAATATTACTCAGCTATCAAAAACAATGACTTCATGAAATTCATAGGCAATTGGATGGAACTAGAAAATATCATCCTGAGTGAGGTAACTCAATCACAGAAAAACACACTTGGTATGCATTCATTGATACGTTAATTACTGAATTACTGAAGATGCAATCCACAGACCACAGGAAGCTCAAGAAGAAGGATGACCAAAATGCAGATGCTCCCACTCCTTCTTAAAAGGTAAAAAAAGTATCCATAGGAGGGGATATGGAAGCAAAGTTTAGAGCAGTGACTCGAGGAACGGCTATTCAGAGCCTGACCCACATGTGGCCCATATATATACAGCCACCAAAACTAGGTAAGATTGATGAAGCTAAAAAAATGCATGCTGAAAGGGACGGGATAGAGATCTCTCCAGAGAGACACATCCAAAGCATGTTCATTACAGAGGTCAATGCTAGCAGCAAACCACTGAACTGAGAATAGTATCCCCTTGGGGGTAATTAGAGGAAGGATTGAAAGAGTTGAAGGAGCTTGCAACCCCACAAGAACAACAATGCCAACCAACCAGAGCTTCCAGGGACTAAACCACTACCCAAAGACTATACATGGACTGACTCAGTGCTCCAACTGCATATGTAGCAGAGAATAGCCTTGTTGGGGCACCAATGGAAGGGGAAGCCCTTGGTCCTGCCAAGGTTGGACCCCCAATGCAGGGAATATGGGGAGGTGAGTAAGGGGGATGTATAGGGGAAATACCTGCAAGGGGGAGGGGGAGGGGGAGGGGATGGAGGCTTATAGACAGGAAACCGGGAAGGGGAATAACCTTTGAAATGTAAGTAAAGAAATATATCTAATTAAAAATTAAAAAAAAGCTGCCTATGATAAAATAGCCACATTATAGTAAATGGAAAAAGGCCTCACGGATTTCCTTAAAAATCAGGAATGAGACCAGGTGTCAGCTCTCTCCACTTATTCACTGCAGTGACTGTAGCCTTCAGCACAGCAATAACACAAGAGAAAGTAATAACAGGGTAAAAGGAAAGAGCCACGCCATTTCTAGTTGCAGATATGCGATGTCAGACAAAAGGAACCTGACAACTCAACACAGTGTCTTAAGTTGATAAACACAACAAAACAACAAAGTGTCAGAATACGAAAACCAACCTAAGAAACCAGCAGCTTTTTACATATATCCATACACAGTACTGAGAAAAGCGCAGCAGAAACAATCTGTCTAAAAAACTTCAGTAATGTCCCCAGCACATACATAGCAGAGGTCTGCTTGGTCTGGCCTCAGCAGGTGAAGATGGGCCTAATCCTTGAGAGATTTGAGGCCCCAGGGAAGGGGGACGCCTATTGGGGGGAGCATTCTCTCATAGGCAAGGGAGAGGAGTGGGATGAGGAACTGTGGGAGGGGGCACTGGGAGGTGTAGCAATGGCTAGAATGAAAAAACAAAAAACAAAAACAAAAACAAAACTCTTCAGTAATAATATACTTAAGCAAGGAAGCCAAAGACCTCTACAAGGAGAAATTTTAAACCCTGCAGGAATTGAAGACACTAAAAGACAGAAAAATAGGGTTGGGAAGTGGTAGAGCGCTTGCCTAGCAAGCGCAAGGCCCTGGGTTCGGTCCCCAGTTCCGAAAAAAAAGAAAAAAGAAGAAAAAAAATTATTAAAAAAAAGACAGAAAAATATTCTCATGCTTATAGAACTAATATAGTAAAAATGATTGAATTACTTTAAAATCACCTATGTATTAAAGGCAATCCCCATAAAAATTCTACTGGCATTCTTCACAGAACTAGAGGAAAATATTGTAAACGTCACAGAAGCACAGAAGGTGCTGAAGTAATCCTAAAGCAAAGCACAATGCTAGAAGTGTCACAGTATCTTATTTCATGGCATACTGTAGGGCCACAGAACAAAACAGTATGTGAGTCATACAAAAATAGACACGTAGATGAAAAACAGAGGACTCAGACATAAATCCTTAAGTCACCTGATTCTTGACAAAACTTTCAAAAACAAACTTTAGAGAAAAACAAAACAAAACGAAATGAAAACGTCTTCAGTACATAGTGCTGGGAAAGCTGGCTATTCACAGGCAGCAGCAGACGAGGCCCTTTCCTTCACTTTGTACAAAATCAAGTGGAAGTGAACCGAAGACTTTAATGTCTAACATTCTCAGGGAGAACATACAGAATATATCTCAAGATATAGGGACAGCAAAGACTACCTGGAAAATACAGTACTAACTTAGAAAATAATACTATGAATTGATGTAAGAAACTACACATTAAAAAGCGTCTGCAAAATGAACTGTAAGGGAATTGATTCAACTGGATATCGTGCCGTGCCAAGCAAGGCAGACCCAGAAAGACCATTATTCCTATAGGCAGATATGGTCGGTTGGTCTCTCTATTTCTCTTTCTCTCTCTCTCTCTCTCTCTCTCTCTCTCTCTCTCTCTCTGTGTGTGTGTGTGTGTGTGTGTGAGGGTGCTAGGAGAATATCTTGGGAGGGAAGAGCATCAGAGTATACGAAAGCAGAAATGCATACTACTTACTTAGTGAGTGGTAAGGGAATCAATCTCAGGGTAGATGGGACATGGAGGAGAGCCATGTGGGAAGGGAACAAATTATAAGAGTGCTATGACTTTTGAGTATGAATATGCTATCACTAAATGCCAACTAAAAACTTAATAAAATTAGAGATTATGAAAAAACATGTTTGGTTGTTTTTATATGTACTATAAAAGGTAAATAATTCACCAGAACCCCAAAGAAAACTTACTTAATTTCAAGTTGTTTTATTCTATTTTCTGCAGTCTTGAGTCTTAGCTGAAGATCATCTTTTGAACGCTCTGCAGCAAGACATCTTTGGTGCATTTCTTCCAATTTTCTGTAATCACCTTCATCCTGTTTGCCTTCACGATAAATCTGAGGAAAAGGCTTATAAGCATTACCTTATAGGAAATTATCTCAATAAAAATAATGCTGAGAAATAGTTATGAGTATGTTCATCTCTTCCTACTGTAAGATAATTAAGACATCTATGATTGATTCATTTACAAAATAAAATGCTATAAACTGACAGCTGAGAAATATGAAATCATTCATGCTCATCGTAAAGTTTTCAACTAATACAAATATAATATAAAACAGCTGCTGAGGCTTTTAAAAAATGCTTTAAATGTCAATTTACAGACAACTGGTGGTAGGGGTAGATATGTAGCTCAATAGCAGAGTCCTTTCTAACCATGTATAAGGCCCAGAGTTTTAGGGTAAACATAAAAGGAAAAACAAAAAGACTTCTAGCAATTATTTTGGGAATATTTAAGATATTTCTCTACTGAAATACTCAAAAGTAAGGGTGTGTGTTGTAGTGTAACTAGTAGATCTGAAAGCTCTAGAACTTTGCTTTGGATTACCAGGGCAACAGTGTGGCTGGAATTGGAGCTTCCAATCTCAGGGGTAGTTGTATTGTAGCTCAGTTTGTGATTGGGTTTTCTCTGACAGCACAGGGTTAATTACCCAGCAGTTCCTGAGGTACAGGTCACATTTTCAGACAAATGTGTTTATCTAATTGCCCTCCCAAGAGGGCTCCTGTGCTGTCCACAGTGGTAAGACTATATTGCTCTTTGCACAGAGGTAGACTAGCACTTTGTCAGCACCTTTTGCTGACACATCGAGCATCACTGCAGCCCTACGCTATGGTCTTAGCTTGCTGCTGTGTGGTTAGTGGAAAACTGATTGCTGTGCCTTCTAAGTACACTGTACCAATATAACCTATTTTTTAACTTATGTGATGTTAGAAAAGTCATGTAATAAAAAAAATTATCCCAAAGCCTTATGTATAGCTGGCAGCATTACTTAACACTATATGAAGAAAATCTGGAAGGATAAACCTTTAGGAGGCTAACAGCCAAAAAATGTCTACCTTGAAACAGAAGTGCCTATGCAAATGGAGTCATACTCTACGCTGTTTATAATTTGCTGCTTTACTACCTGATTTTGTCATTATTTTTGACAACATGGATATGTCACATACTTAGAATGCCATGGAGTTCACCTTTCAAAATCAAATCCTGACTTCATTGCTTGGTATTTTTAACATTAGAATTACTTAGCCTTTCTATGCAAGTTACTAACACAGCACTTTAAACATGGTAAGTGCTAATATTTGGATGCCCTTTCTTTCCTAAGGCACTTTAAAACAGTGGGATACTTACTGCTAATAAAAGTATGAGAGAAACTAATATTAAGGTTTTTACTTCAAATATCATTGGGGTAAGTATTTTACCTAATTATTGTATTCTTTAAAAATGTTTTATCTTACGTGTATAAGTGTTTTGCCTTCAAGTAGGGCTGTGTGTCTTGTAAGTGCCTAGTACCTACAGAGGCTAGAACAAGAGCACTGGATTCCCGGGAACTGGAGTTACATATGCTTGTGAGCCTCCATGTGGGTGATGGGAACTGAACCCAGGTCTCTGGAAGACAATGTTCTTCACCACTGATCTTCTCAGACCCCTATTTATTATATTCTTAAAAGGTAAAAATCCAGGATAGGGAAATAACTCAGTCAGTAAACTGCTTGTTGGATAGTCACTTACATAAAAGCTGGGTGTGGATGCAAGTGACTGTAATCCTAGTTCTGGGGTGACAGAGACTCATGTATTCTGGGGTTGCTGGCAAACTATCTAGCTGAGTTGGTGAGTCACAATTTCATGGACACTAAAAATATACAGCAGAGAGTGACTGAGGAAGATAATCAACGTCAACTTCTGGCCTCTATGCGCATGTATATGTGTGTGTGTGTGTGTGTGTGTGTGTGTGTATGTGTTTGTGTGTGTATACACATCTATATATACAAACACATACATACATAAAGATAAAAATTCCTAGCATACTATGAGTTTTTGGTTGTCTATACCTATTATGCCCATTTCTTTTTTTTTTTTTTTTTTTTTTGGTTCTTTTTTTCGGAGCTGGGGACCGAACCCAGGGCCTTGCGCTTCCTAGGCAAGCACTCTACCACTGAGCTAAATCCCCAACCCCTATTATGCCCATTTCTAACTTCAGTAAGTTAGCATGAAGTTACAAAAGACAAGATGAAAAGCCACTTTTGGGATGAGGTGAGGCTAGAACAGTAAATAGACATTTCAAAAAAGTTAGATCTTGAAGTACAAAGTTCAAAGAAAATGGGTATTCTAAGAAACGGATGTAGGTAAAATGAGTATTCCATTGACTTTAGTTAGATGTGCATAAATACTGCCCAGAGAGAACATCGAAGGCCAGCGTGAGCAGAGCAGGCAGCAATGGAGAGCCCTGCAGTTGCCCTCAGGCAGCTGAGTGTCCTTACCTTCTCGAGTTCTTCTTCCACAGCTCTTTTCCCTCTAATGGCTCGATCAATTTGACCTTGCTTTTCATCACAGTCCTATAAAGTTAGGGCATAATGTAAATAAATATAGATGGTGAAACAGTAAGATGAGGAAAAATGGAAAAGTAAAAGGGTTTGTTCATAAGATTACCTAACAAAGTTAAGTAAGGACTCTGTAACTGTCAATTTCAAAAAGTGACTGGCCTATCCCAGGAGTACAGACATTGCCTTTGGCTATACGATACCAAGGAATTCATAAAGTAACAGGCAGAGGCTATAGTACTATGGGAGAAAAAAAGTGAGGAGTTTTGACATTACAGGTTCTCTTTTCATATACTATTACCAGATATTTTGTAAGATGAACCAGACACTGTCACAACATCCTAAAGGAAACATTTGGCATAAAAGGTGCATAAATTGTAAGTTAAACTTCTTTGTAAAGTAAACAACAGTCAGGGAAATTTATTAGCATGAGCCTAACAACTGAAACATTTATATTTAAAAAAACTTCATGTGTCGAACATTTTACTCAGTAATTTGACAAGTATAACAGCTAATCAATATGATTATTTTGCCAATGATACTAAAACAAAAAGAATCAACTAGTGAGTTCTTCACAATTTTTCTTTTTATTTGAGAATAAGTATAGTTTTATTAATTGTGAGTCATGCTTTGGTGAACCTGCTTTGTTGACAATATACCACTAGTAATATTCAAATTTTCACAATTATATGAAAGGCCTACCTTGGTTTTTCCAAAATTTAAAGAAAGCTTTTAAATTATGGCCCAAACCTCATTACTCTGGATCAATACAAATCAGGTGGGATTTTCTTTTTGCTAAAATAGAATTCAAGTTTGTAGCAAACAGAATTTTAATGTCCTATACATATTCATACACATGACAAGGTACTTATCTATAAAAGGTTTTTATTTTTCCGGGGGAGGAATGTTTTTCATAGTTTCATGACATAGCTCAGGCTGTCCTTGAACTTGAATTCAAGATCCTCCTGTCTCTCTGCCTGCTGAGTGGTAATTTCATGATACTTAATTTGCGACTTCTGCTATGTTCATAATATCACTCATGTGACTTTAATGTATATATGTGCTGGTTAGTCTTTGTCAACATGACACAAACTAGGGTCACCTGGGAAGAGACTTGCAAGGAGAAACTGCCTCTGCCAAGCTGGCCTGTGGGTATGTCTATGGGAGCACTTTGAATGATGACCAGCAAACTGTAGCTGCTAGCATCTTGGGACATATGGTCCTAGGCTGTATACAAAAGCAGGCTAAGCAGCATCTCTCCATCCCGCCCCTCCACAACTTATAAGCTAAACTAAATTCCCTCCTTCTCAAGTTGGTTTTCTGTCAGTGTTTTATCACAGCAACAGAAAGTAAACTAGGACAATATGTCAATACCAAAGTTGGATCATACTTCCTGATCTAGGAAGTGGCCTATAAAGAGTAACTATGCATATATCTTGTTCCTCTACCTCAACCATTATACTCCACTGCCATGAAATGATGATGGTTCCAACAGTATGGGATTAGCCTGGGTTAAAAGTGAGCAAAAGGCTATGAAGTTTCCTCTTTGCACTGCTTTCATCGTGTCCCATAAATCTGGGTATTCTATGCCTTCATTCTCATTGAATTCTAGAAAGTCTTCTATTTATTATTTTATTCCAAATGTTGTCTGTACATGGAATAGGTTCTTCTAACTGGGTTACCTTGTCTGGTCTCAGTGCGAGAGGATGTGCCTATCCTTTCAGAGACTTGAAGTGCTAGGGTCAGGGGATACCCAGGAAGGCCCCCACGTGCTCAGAGAAGAAGGGGCTGAGAGATGGGGGAGGAGGTGACCTGGAGGGGAGCAGTGAGTGGGATGTAAAGTCAATAAGTTTAAAGCAATTAAAAATGTAAAAAAAGAGATTCAAAGAGAATGAGCAAAATAAAGTAGAAAAGTTGAAATATTTATAATTATCATACTAGTTCTATTAAATGCCCTATAATATTAAAATAAGATTTTATCAGAAGCTTTGCTCATTACCACCGATACAGCTGCTCTTGGAGAAAAATTAATTTTTCAACCATTTCTGAAATATTTCCAAATTCATACTTTATAAAGGGTTAGCGGATATTAAAGCTGATAGCACAGAGGCCACACTCACTACTCCCTATGCAAACAAAATTGAAATCATTAAAAAATGACAGCCTACACTTCTTTTCCATTTGGATACTCAAAAACAGCTACATATTTAATAGAACTATCTGCCTTTGCTGTATTCTCACAAGATGGACTTTCATTTTCATTTGATTATAGATAACTTTACATTTCTCCTGTTGCTTCTTCAGTGGTGCATTTCTTACATATCAGTAGCTTCTATAGTTTCTCTTGCTACTTACTGATTTCTAGTTTTATTATTCTATCATTTGATTAATAATAAAAATCATTTCAACTATACTGTATTTTTTAAGACTTGCTTTATGGACTAAACTGTGATCTATTTTAAGGAAAATTCCATTGCCTGATTAGAAAACTGTATATTCTATAGAACTGCATGGCCTAATTTAATGAAGTAAGCAGAAAGTAACTATTTCTGGTTGTTATAGAGGTTGGACCTCTACCCAAAGGTAGCCTTTCACAGGTATTTGAATATTATTCTGTTGATGAATATTTACTTTATACTATGCAAAAACATTGCCTAGACTCTTACTCTGAGGTGCTACAATCTATTTGAAGATATTTTCCTGTAAAGAGCATGGGTTCAAAAGACACTAATGCACATATTTATTAGAATACACAAACTAATGCTTAATTTTACAACAGATTAAAAGTGATGGATTCATGAAAGATGTGCTTGTGAAATTGTAACTCTTGTCAAATGAAGTCAACCCCTACTCCCCCGCCCCGCCTCTTGTTTTGCCTACTCATTCTTATTTATTTGTTTGTCTGTAGTAAGCTTTACTGTCTGTCTTCCTCCCTGGTCTCCTAGATCAACCCGGCATATGGCAGGAGATGCAGCTGGTTGGTTTAGTGGTCCTGTGCTTTCTGTCAAGGACAATGGAATGTGATGGATGTCACCTGTTCTACTCTTCCTACCAAAAGCCAAAGAAAGCAAAATGTCTCTGTGGAAATTAACTTTGTTTCCTAGCACCCAGCATAGGCTATGGTTTAACAATGTATGTGGATACACATATTGACCTTTAAAACAAGTACTATTTGGAGGAAAATACTAACAAGGTCTTGTGACATACCATCTGAAGGGCTGAGAGTTCTTCCTTTAACTGCAAAATTAGTACTTCATACTGTTTTTTTGTGCTTTCAACCTGTGAATTAAGATATAATTTAGGTAAAGAATAAAAAATGATTACTGACAAAAACTTAGGATGTTTTATTTTAAAAAGAAATAACTTTTATGGTATAAAAAATAAATAAGCATACAATATATGAAATGTCAAAGAATTGGTCATGAGCGGTGTGTAGTTAGCAGGCACATAAGTGGCTCAGGCAGGGGGATTTTGTTCATACTGCCTGGACTATATACTGAGCTCAAAGCTAGTCATGTGGATTGACCCAGACCAGACCAGAGGATTGCACCCGCAGCATTGGTTTAGCTCATACAAGCTTCAGAATCTTCAGTATTGTGAAAATAAAGAATTGGTCGTGAGATGAGAGGAAGAACTGGATGATAAATACAAAAGGACAGCAGCTGTCAAACATTTTGGTCTCAGGATCCTTTTACATTGTAAAAACAGAGCTTTTCAAACCACTGAACTGAGAACAGGACCCCCATTGACAGAATCAGAGAAAGGACTGGAAGAGCTTGAAGGGGCTTGAGACTCCATATGAACAACAATGCCAAGCAACCAGAGCTTCCAGGGACTAAGCCACTACCCAAAGGCTATACATGGACTGACCCTGGGCTCCAACTTCATAGGTAGCAATGAATAGCCTAGTAAGAGCACCAGTGGAAGGGCAAGACCTTGGTCCTGCCAAGACTGAACCCCCCAGTGAATGTGATTGTTGGGGGGAGGGCGGTAATGGGGGGAGGATGGGGAGGGGAACACCCATATAGAAGAGGAGGGCGAGGGGCTAGGGGGAATGTTGGCCCGGAAACCGGGAAAGGGAATAACAATTGAAATGTAAATAAGAAATACTCAAGTTAATAAAGAAAAAAAAAACAGAGCTTTTGTTTATTATGGATTCTTTCAACTAACATTTTACTATTATTAGAAATAAAAGCAGAGAACCATAAATTTTTATCATTATCTTTCCTAAATAATCTAATAATTATTTTAGATAGCATAAATAATTTTAAATGAAAATATATTTTCCCAATCTAAAAATGTCGAGGACAGTCCAGTCTATTTACTAGGTTCTCCAGGTGCTGGCGCACTCCACCTATTGTGCTATGCATGTCGCACAGGCTCCACAAGTAGCACTTTGACCTGTGAGAGGAGGAGTGTGGAAAACAATGTCTGCAGACTCCCTGAATGCTGCAAAAAGACGCCAGAGAACAGGGAGAAAAGCAAAATCATATATTGAATATGCAATTAATAACTTTTAAAGCCCTTGTGTAGGATCTTTTACAATGTACACTAGACACTACTGCTAAGTAAATGAGTGTTCAAGGAAAGCGTTGAATAAACATTGAGCCTTTTAGGAACAAAACAAATGGCGTGCAGAGAGCATTTTGAAGAATTAGTTATACTTCATCAGGATGCCTGCAACAATCATTTTTCCTAATAGCCACTCAGGTTTCTTTTAAAGGACCAAGAGGATTATTGATGAGGACAGTAGACTAACAGGGAACTTTTATGATCTAACAGTCTTTGAAAACTTTCTTGTGTGAAATGACTTGTTCTAGTGATATAATAAAACTTTCTTTAGATACATTCAATACTGCTTGCTTGTGTACTTTATTTGGTTGATTAATATGAGTTATCTTTTTGAAGACCCACTAAACAGTGTATGTGGCCCTTTCTTTGGGCTATAATTTATATTGACATTTCAGATAAATGGGGGATTAGGACATCACAGACCAATCTACTTTGCTTGCAGGTCAGTAATAGGATAAGCATAATATTTGTTGAGGATTATGTGCATTAGGTACTGTTCAGAATGCTTCTGTGTATCATTTCATTCATTCTTACAGTAGCTCCATGTTATTACCTCTATTACAGATGAGATTACATGTTATAATTTCCAGGTAAAGAGCTGGTATCTATTGGGAAATCTTCATATGTGATGAATGCACTTGAAAGGCTCACTGGGACACCAGCCCCCTTCTCTTCTATCTTCTATCTTGACTATGTGATGAGTGCTTTGACTCCACAGGTCTTCCTGTCATAACATGCTGTCTTTCTGAAAACCTGACAATGGGACTAGCAAACTAATCATAGACTAAAACTGAAACCATAAGCCAAAATAAACTTTCTTTTAAGTTAATTCTCTTTTATTTTTGTTATAGCAACAAAAAGCTGACTTACTCAGCAATGGATAGGGAAAGTAAGCCATGAGCATTTTATGTGCTATAAAAAATTTAGTTCTTAAAAGTCCAGTTGTATCTGTCTTTCTCCCCACATAATTCCTAAACTGTTTATTTCCAGTGTCTAACAAACACAACTAATGTGAAACTTTATGACAATAATAAATTTTAAAGTGTTTTTGTAATGCTGGTAAACTCTGAAAGGAATTTTCTCAAGTATTAACATCAGTGATCTATAATCTAAAGTTCATAGAGAATTGTAAGTGTTAGATCTGATGAAACAAAATGTGAGACAATGGGTAGGACTCTCAAATGCACAAAAGACTAAAATCTCTGTATCGTCCTTAGTATTCTGCCCTTCTGTATCTCTCTCCCTTCTTCCTTTCTTCTTTGTTCTAGTTTCTTGCCATGTAGCCCAGACTGGTCATGAACACACAGACCTGGGTCAGCCACCCCCAGTGTTGAAATTATGTGCCGTGTCACTACACCCAGTTTGTTTTTCTATAAACACATTTTTACACAAACATTTTCTTCTATAATTTGTGAATAATAAGGATAGTTGTGAATGAAATACTGACCAACTGCAACTATTTTTCTACTTAACAAACAGACAAGGCTAATAATGGTCATAAATAAAAATGGCCAACATTTTATTTTTAAGAACTGAAATATCTGAGAAATAAGCCATTTTCATATATAAAAAGCAAACATTTTTGTTCAATCTTATAACTAGAACAGAAATATATGAAAATATGTTCATTATATCTACTATAGTCAATAAAAACAGACTTAGAGCAATTGTCAATTGTAATAATAGGGAAATATTTGACAAAATGGACATTTTCAGGGAAAGTATTTTCAGCCATACTCAATAATCAGAAATAAAGGCAAATATTTACAGTGCTTATATAAGAGAATATGAATAAATATTTTTATTTATCAAAATATTACCTATTCTATGAAATTACAAACAGTACAGGAATATAAAGATGTATAAAGACTCATAATTTAACATTTACTTGGTGATGTGTATAATTTTGTTTTATATATATTATAGATAATATTAAATACAAAGCCTAAAGAAAGGCTAAAAGTGGCTAATTTAAAATTTCTTTCGATCATACACTTTCCATTTCTTTTTACAGTGAGAATGCATTACTTTGTGTAGTGTTTTTTAAAGTTTAGATATAAAAACTGGCAATTCTAAGTATGAACCAACAGAAGGTAGAGAACAAATAAAATGCTGGGCACAAAAGAAATGCTCAGTAGATACTCCTTGAAAGAGTACCTGTAATAGCTGTAAAAGGCTGGGTCAAAGAACCAACAAAAGAGGACGGGGATAAAGAGAAGACATCCAGTTAACACACAGTAGCCTCAGATATACACTTGTGCTACTTCAGATAGGGAGGTAATGAGAGCTAGGAGATAGACACAAGAGCCTCACATGTCCACTCGGGCTGCATACAGGGCCATGGAGCATACAAGAGAGCCTCAGAATAGACAGGGAGATAAGGGTAAGTAGGATTAGGGTGCAGACATGAGGGTCCCAGATGTCCACTTGGGACGTTTACAGATAGGAATGTACCTAGAGTTTAGAAGGTAGGCACTACAATTTATAAAGGTGTTTAGAATAAATGCTGAGACCATAACACTTTAATGAAATGCACTGAAATTATAGGTTAACATGAGTGAAGCTTCAATCAGTCTTAAAATTCAATGTATTCTAATTGATCTTAAGATTAAAAATGCAACTAGAATGCTAATACAAGATAAAATACTTTGATAAAATATTTTTACAAAGGTTATGAAAGCAATATTTATTATTTATTAGCCATTAAATAGTCTTTAGAGTATTGAAGGGTCTGGTCTAAATTTAGAACATTGTTACCCTAATATATATGGAAAGTTCTTTCAGGAAGGATTAGGATAAAAAGGCTTTTGTTTGACTGTCTCAAATTTAAAGTTTTACCTTGAGAAATTAAATTATCTAATTCCAATCAGTAATTGCCGTGACACATCATGTAACAACAGGGCTTGCTCTGAGAAACACTGTTTAGGTAATGTGGTCATCACGGATGTCAACAGTATAGGTACACAGACCTGGGAGGTTCAGGATTCACAGGCTGTAAAACTGTACAGCATGGTAATGCACACACACAGTGGTATTTGTCTACCCAAAAGTGTTTCAGCCTGAAAAAGTACCATAAAGATATGATGCAACAGATGTTTCAGCTTTAATTTCATTAGATAACTGTCATCATACACAGCTTGTTCTTAACCAAAATGACCTTATATGGCATGACTAAAGGGATATATTTGCAATGGCTTTGTAAAAATGAAAACTACTATTTAGTTGTTTGAAAGAAAGCAAATATGTTAACTTTGCATTTTTAAACCATAAAAAAACACTGGAAATTGTAGTTCACTGAGGAGAAAAATTATATTGAGCATAGAAAATATAGGTAAGAAAATACCACACTGTATATGAAGCCAAAGACTATGTAGTACATAACTCTATACCCACAGCAGTTTAATTTTAATGAAAGAAACATTGGTTTTTTTTATCTCTTACATTAATAGTTTCATAGACAGTCCTTGTGAATACACACACAAGGATTTCAATTTTAAAGTATATAAGCAGCATTTAGTCTTAGGCCTTAAATTTTGCATTTTATGTATAATTAAACTCCTTACTTCTTTCCTTGCTTTGATGGCGGCATCTTGTATAAGATGAGAAATTGTTTTCTTCATTTTTTCTCTCTCAACCTCTTTTTGCTTCTCTTCAAGTAGAATCTTGAGAAGATAATCATAGCACATAATTTCACTTGGGAGGTAATCTACTCTTTGACAGCAGTGTTCCATTCTAGATTTCTGAAAGGTCTTCACTGGAGGACCTTCCATAAGTCATGAATGATAAAGAATTTTCAGCATTGCCCACATTTTCCTAATTAAATCCTTTCTATTTATTTCAGCTAGTTTCCTATCACTTTTCTTATCTCCACAACTGAAAGTCCCAGGGTCATTTTGAACCTTTTTTTTTTTAAGTCCCCACACAAGCCACTGCCTATGGGTGGCTTGTGGACAAATCTTTAGGGCTTATTTGGTAGTATTCAACCTATGGTCTTCACTCTTCACACCTCAGTTATGGCACATTATTGTCAATGTTATCTCTCATGTGTTCCATTTCTAATCATTTGCATGTCCACTACAACATCAACAACTTACCAGTCTTAGCAGTCACTCTCTGTGGAGATAAACTCTAAAACTTGCTTATATACAACCCATTTCCTTCCTTTAAAAAACAAAACTTTTTATTGATTCTTTGTAAATTTCTTATCATGAACCCTAATCCCAATCATCTCCCTGTTCCCTCATACCTGCCCTCTGCCCTTGCAATCTCCCCACCAAAAGAAAAGGAATGTCATTGTGGAGCTGGAGCATGTCACAGTGTACCCTTTTGTTCACACTTCTTTAATAGCAAATGTTCATGGCAATGAGTCACTGGTTTGAGGCCTCTGGCGTCTGCTACACAATCAATATTGGATCCTCACAGTATCCTCTTGGATATCCTGTTGTTGCCCTGTGCCATGGGAGATCCTGCAGCTTTGGGTCTGCAGGACTGGCCCCTTAACATTCAAAGATGGGGCAGATGTTGACAAGGGCCAACTAAAAGCCCTGGACTTTGCTCTGGGTGGTAGCTGAGCTGCCAGCTCATCAGTTCTCCCATGCCCACACCACCAGAGCTAGCTCACCCATTGCTGCAGCTGGCAAGGGGGCAGAGCCAGGTGTCCAGTCCTCAAAGCAGGCTCACCCTCACCTATGCCAACAGACACAGCTCTATTGTGCTGCCCAGTTGAGGTATAGGCCCTGCTCTCCTGAGTGCTGTAGCAGGTGAAGGTCTTGGGCCAGCTCTCCGGCATGCATGCAGAAAGTGGGGAAGGTTGAGGGTGGGCTTTCTTACAATTCTAAACTTTCCCTACTATGATCTCCATAGCCATTCTCTATTAAGTCAATTTTCAATCACTTATCCTTGGTGATAATTGATTCCTTTTGTCTTCTAGTTTGCCATTACTTGGCCATCAGTACATCATGGTACCAGCTTTCTCATGTTAACCCAACACATCTTTTCATAATGTTGTTGGCTCTTCTTAATACTGGACTGTCCAAGGTTCCACTCTAAATGTCTATCTTTTTCTGAGTTAATAAAATCTGATTTCAAATGCCATCCATATGCTAACACTTTCCAAATTAATGTATCTAGTTCAAACATCTTTCTGAGCAGGGAACTCCTTCAATTTAAGTCAGATTGACAACCCCACCCTCTGGCCATTGACATAGTAAATGGATGACCATGTGTTCTGACTCACTCATCCTCAAAAGAAAATATATACATTCTCATTTGTTTCTTTGTGAGGTTTAAATAAGATAATGAGAAATCCTCTTTTTATATACCACAGAGTCCCACAAGTGCAGCCTGTATGTCTATGGGTTTAGAAATATCCATTGAAGCATGGACTACCTGCCAGGGTCCGTATCCCTAAAGAAAACTGATTACCTGTACCTTAGCATCATTCAACTGACAATGCTACTCAATTAGGGCTAGGGCTAGGGCTTCAGAAGCCCTTCCTCCATTGCTACTGGAATTTTGGCTTGTGTAGGCTGTAAGCTCATGAGTTCCATGTCCTGTCATGTCCAGAAAGACCTACTTCATAGCATTCTTCCCCAACCTCTGTACCAACCAGTGTACATGTGTGTGTCAATCTGACCTAACTGGAAGAGCTCCCTGCTCAGAAAGATGTTCTACTAGAAATATTAATTTGGACATTATTAGCATATAGATGGCATTTAAAATCAAATTTTATTAGCTCGGAAAGAGATGGGCTGAGCCTTGGACAGTCTAGTATTAAGAAGAGCCAACAAAATTATGAAAAGATGTGATGGGCTAACATGGGGAAAGCTGGTACCATGATGTGCTGATAGCCCAGTAAAGAATGACAAACTAGAAGACAAAAGGAATTAATTATCTCAAAAGGCTCCAATAAACCAAGGATAAGTGATTAAAAATTAGCAACCTTTCCCTCCTATGTCAGCAATATTCCCTGAGCCTTGGCACAGGGGCATGGATGTATGGATGTGTGTGTGTGTGTGTGTGTGTGTGTGTGTGTGTGTGTGTGTTTGTGTTCACGTGTGCACACACACAGTCAGATGACTTATTTAGGACTGAGTACTCCAAAGTCATGGATTCTCTACATTCTGACCAGATATGAGTCCCTGAATTAACTGTTGTTCACTGCAAAAAGAAGCTTCTCTGACAATAATCAGAGCTGAAGTAGGACATGAAGTTGTAATGGGTATTTGGGAGATGCTGGGAAGAGTAAGAGGAGGGAAATGAGAATGGATATGATCAAAACACTATGTGTACAGAATTAAAAAAAAAAGACTGTGAGAAGGAACAGCTGTTATGACTTAATAACTTTGAGGAATATGAGATAATGAGGAAGAGGGCTATAGACCCTGCTTCTTATCAGATTCTGAGAATCCTTAAATGGTTCAGAGGTTAAGAGTACTGGATGTTTTCCAGGAGACCAGGGGCTGGTTTCTAGCATCTATACAGTGTCTAGTAACTATCTGTAACTCCAGTTCTAGAGAATCTCATGCCCTTCTTCTGGACTCTGTGCACACTGTCCACACATGCTGTACAGAAATACATACAGGCGGGGTTGGGGATTTAGCTCAGTGGTAGAGCGCTTGCCTGGGAAGTGCAAGGCCCTGGGTTTGGTCCCCAGCTCCGAAAAAAAGAACCAAAAAAAAAAAAAAAAAAAAGAATACATACAGGCAAAATACCCATATACATAAATTTAAAAAGGTAAACCATTAAAAAAGATCATTTTGAACAAACAACCACAAGATGGAAATCCTCTAGCAGTAATATGCAATGAGTCAAGAAGGAAATGAGTATAATAGCCATAGGCTGCTTCTAAAGGATTTGTTGCCTTAAGACTCAAGTAAGAGACAGGAAATGGTACCCCCATCTTTTCTCCATTATATGCTATACAACATGTGATAAGTTTTTATACAATTATGCTCCAGAGGGTAAAGACAAGTAACTTTGTCCTGGTCTTAAATTTTCTGTTAACTTGGGTGTTTCGAACAATTTACAAGCATATGTGTGTTATGGGTACTTCTCCACCTTGCTGGTCTGTAAGTTTCCTGTCTGGCTCTATAAACTGAGCTTCCAGTGTGGTACTAATGTTAAAAGCAAGGGCTTCACATATGCTAGGCAAATATTCTGCCACTGAGTTAGATCCCAAGACCTACTACATATATTTTAACTGTTCCAAGAGTAGAGAGACAGAATTTAAGTCACAGATGGGAACTAGGTGAAAGGCATAAATTCTTCAGCAATTCCAAAGTTTGGATTTGGAGACAGAATTTCTTTCTTCCTTTCTTTTTTTGTTTTTGAATCAGGGTCTTACTATGTAGGACCCGCTGGTCTTTACTTCATTATCCTCCTGATTTACTTCTGGCTGCTGGGATTGCAGGCATATGGCACCCTGCCAAGTGCTTTACTAGGTATGTAAAATCCAATTTACACCTTTTACATTTTTAGTATCTCTCTTGAAAAATCTAAATAAAGCATTTCCTTTATACCCGTGCTTTTCCTACTGGAATATTCTGCACAGATTATATAGTATATAAATTCTGATAAACACATTAATGCTATAGTGAATTCTATAAAAAGGGTTGTTACATTAAAAAATATCTACTCTCTGTCTTTTATAGATTATATTCATTCAAAGGGAAACAGTTTTAAGACAGCATGACTCAGGATAGTACAGAAATGGTTAAGGGGTTGAAAAAAAGAATGAGTTGACGAATCCATCTAATCTTCTGAGCTACCTTTACCTCTGCCACTTAAGCTTCTGCCTGATGAGGGGATTGTACAGATAAAAACGAAAGAACCAACGAAAGAAACATGACTAGGAGTCACCTCATTGAGTACACTCTAATAAAGTACTATGATGGTATAGAGGATGAAGAATAGTGACTCAGGGTACGGAGACAAAACAAGTCTGATACTGGGGGCCATGGATCTGCCAGCACCTAACTAATACAGGTGCAGATACTCATAGCCAACCATCAGATTGAGCCTGGGGACCCCAATGGAAGAAGTACTGAAGGAGCTGAAGGGGAATGCAACCCCTCAGGAAGAACAATATCAACTAACTGGACCCCCCTCCCCCAGAGCTCCCAGGGACTAAACCAGGAATGAAAGAGTACAAATGTATGGGTCCATGGCTCCAGCTACATATGTGGCAGAGGATGGCCTTATCTGGCATCAATGGGAGGGGAAGCCCTTGGTCCTGTGATGGCTTGTTGCCCCAGAGTAAGGGGATGCTAGAGCTAGGAGGCTGGAGTGAGTGGGTGGTTGGGGGACCACACTCTTAGAGGCAAAGGGGAAAGGGAAGGAAGGATGGGATAGGAGATTTGCAGGGGGAGGGGGTTGAGACCTAGAAGGGGGACAACATTTGAAATGTAAATAAATAAAATAACCAACTCCCCCAAATTAAAAAACAAAACAAAACAAAAAAAACAAACCAACCAAACAAAAAAACCCAAGTCTGATACTTAAATATATTTTTGAAAAATGATAGGTATGTTAGCATATTTTATATTACTCTTACCATTTAAAATACAGCATAATTATTTGGTAATGGGATGTGTCATTTGTTTCCATGCATTTATTCAGTAGCTGCTGATCCCTTTATTGTTAGGGCCTGTGGGGCATGTGGGGATCTTATTGTTTTGTAAATATATTTCCATGTTTTCTTACCTGATTCTGTTTAATGTTAGCTTCTTCTAACAGCTGCATGCTATCTCTGGCTCTTGAAATAGCCTCATATTTCTCATTTTCTGATTCACTGCACTTTGCTTGTAGCTCTTTGATCTGCTTTTCCAATTGTGTTTTCCCTGTTTTTAGTACATTGGCTTCTTGAATTGCTATACACAATCTAAAAATTAATAACCACAATATCAAAGTTAAATATTTTTAAAGGGAAGAAAGGACACATGAAGTTTACTAAATATCACTATATGATGGTATTATGCTGTTATTTTTACATTTATTTCTCATTTAAACCTTGCTATAATTCTATAAAAGTAGATTTTACAACAGCTATTTTAAACAGAACCATACCTGGGTCAACTTTTGATTAAGATATTAAAAAGAACAGCAGAACTTGACTCTGATCCCTATGGGTTTTTGTGGTTTTTTTTTTTTTCAATTTTGTGAAAATTTCATAGATGTATACAATGTATCCTGGCCATATGGATCCCTCATTGCCTTGCTCCTGCTCTCTCTCCTCCCTCAACATGTTTTCCATCTACTGCCTAATTTGTTTTTACCCCCAACTAAATACAATTAGTGCTTTCCATATGGAAATGTGTATAGGATCATTTACTGGGATGTGGTAAACCTACCAATGGCCTCCGCCAAAAGAAAAGTAAATCTCTCTCAGCAGACATCAAATGCCACTCCTTCATTTCCCTTCAGAAAGGGGCAGGCCTTCCAGGGGTATCAACCAAACAGGGTACATCAAGCTGCAGTTAGATTAGGTACCTCCCTTTAGATACAGGCTAAACAAGGCAACCCAATAGGAGGACAAGGGTTCCAAAAGCAGACAAAGTGTCAGAAACTGCTTCTGCTCCTTCTTAGGAATCCCATAAAAACACCAAGCCTCACAACCATAACATATACACTGAGAGGCTAGGTTAGAGCAATTGATTGTCTCTTGCCATTTCAGTCTCTGTGACCCCCTATAAATCCAGGTTTGTTGATTCTGTGGGTTCTCATGAGATATCCTTGTCCTCTGGCTCTCACAATCCTTTCTCTTCCTCTTCAGCAGGATTCCGAGAGCTCTGCCTAAGGTTTGGCTATGGGTCTCTGCATCTGTTTGTTATTAGTTGCTGGTTGAAGCCTCAATGATTTTTTTTTTTTTTTGTTCTTTTTTTTCGGAGCTGGGGACCGAATCCAGGGCCTTGTGCTTCCTAGGCAAGCACTCTACCATGAAGCCTCAATGATTATGCTAGGCTAATGTCCTTTTTTTGTTGTTGTTGTTGTTGGTCATATTTAGTTCTATCATAGCTCTCTGGGCCATCTGGTCTCTGGTTTCTAGTACTCCAGGCACTGTCAGGGCCTGTCTTGGCATGGTCTCCCATGCTAAATTTTTTTTAATTGGTTTGATCTCGTGGATATCTTGTATATGTAGCCACAGTGGCCATGAGTTCTTGCATCAGCTATGTCACATCCAGAAGCCTATCTTTTATGGTACACTTCTGCATATATTCTTTTTTTTTTTTAATTTTTTTTTATTTTTTTTATTATCTTGAGTATTTCTTATATACATTTCAAGTGTTATTCCCTTTCCCGGTTTCTGGACAGACATCACCCTCCCCCCTCCCCTTCCTTGTGGGTGTTCCCCTCCCAAACC
Organism: Rattus norvegicus; assembly: GCF_021556685.1. NCBI lineage: Eukaryota > Metazoa > Chordata > Mammalia > Rodentia > Muridae > Rattus > Rattus norvegicus. The sequence goes on from NC_141535.1 coordinate 125,929,525, forward strand.
TCCCCCCATTGCCACCCTCCCCGCATAGTCTAGTTCACTGGGGGTTCAGTCTTAGCAGGACCCAGGGCTTCCCCTTCCACTGGTGCTCTTACTAGGATATTCATTGCTACCTATGGGGACAGAGTCCAGGATCAGTCCATGTATAGTCTTTAGGTAGTGGCTTAGTCCCTGGAAGCTCTGGTTGCTTGACATTGTTGTACTTTTGGGGTCTCGAGCACCTTCAAGCTCTTCCAGTTCTTTCTCTGATTCCTTCAACGGGGGACCTATTCTCAGTTCAGTGGTTTGCTGCTGGCATTCGCCTCTGTATTTGCTGTATTCTGGCTGTGTCTCTCAGGAGCGATCTACATCCGGCTCCTGTCGGTCTGCACTTCTTTGCTTCATCCATCTTGTCTAATTGGGTGGCTGTATATGTATGGGCCACCTGTGGGGCAGGCTCTGAATGGGTGTTCCTTCAGTCTCTGTTTTAATCTTTGCCTCTCCCTTCCCTGCCAAGGGTATTCTTTTTCCTCATTTAAAGAAGGAGTGAAGCATTCACATTTTGATCATCCGTCTTGAGTTTCCTTTGTTCTAGGGATCTAGGGTAATTCAAGCATTTGGGCTAATAGCCACTTATCAATGAGTGCATACCATGTATGTCTTTCTGTGAGTGGGTTAGCTCACTCAGGATGATATTTTCCAGTTCCAACCATTTGCCTACGAATTTCATAAACTCGTTGTTTTTGATAGCTGAGTAATATTCCATTGTGTAGATGTACCACATTTTCTGTATCCATTCCTCTGTTGAAGGGCATCTGGGTTCTTTCCAGTTTCTGGCTATTATAAATAAGGCTGCGATGAACATAGTGGAGCACGTGTCTCTTTTATATGTTGAGGCATCTTTTGGGTATATGCCCAAGAGAGGTACGGCTGGATCCTCAGGCAGTTCAATGTCCAATTTTCTGAGGAACCTCCAGACTGATTTCCAGAATGGTTCTACCAGTCTGCAATCCCACCAACAATGGAGGAGTGTTCCTCTTTCTCCACATCCTCGCCAGCATCTGCTGTCACCTGAGTTTTTGATCTTAGCCATTCTCACTGGTGTGAGGTGAAATCTCAGGGTTGTTTTGATTTGCATTTCCCTTATGACTAAAGATGTTGAACATTTCTTTAGGTGTTTCTCAGCCATTTGGCATTCCTCAGCTGTGAATTCTTTGTTCAGCTCTGAACCCCATTTTTTAATAGGGTTATTTGTTTCCCTGCGGTCTAACTTCTTGAGTTCTTTGTATATTTTGGATATAAGGCCTCTATCTGTTATAGGATTGGTAAAGATCTTTTCCCAATCTGTTGGTTGTCGTTTTGTCCTAACCACAGTGTCCTTTGCCTTACAGAAGCTTTGCAGTTTTATGAGATCCCATTTGTCGATTCTTGATCTTAGAGCATAAGCCATTGGTGTTTTGTTCAGGAAATTTTTTCCAGTGCCCATGTGTTCCAGATGCTTCCCTAGTTTTTCTTCTATTAGTTTGAGTGTGTCTGGTTTGATGTGGAGGTCCTCGATCCACTTGGACTTAAGCTTTGTACAGGGTGATAAGCATGGATCGATCTGCATTCTTCTACATGTTGCCCTCCAGTTGAACCAGCACCATTTGCTGAAAATGCTATCTTTTTTCCATTGGATGGTTTTGGCTCCTTTGTCAAAAATCAAGTGACCATAGGTGTGTGGGTTCATTTCTGGGTCTTCAATTCTATTCCATTGGTCTATCTGTCTGTCTCTGTACCAATACCATGCAGTTTTTATCACTATTGCTCTGTAATACTGCTTGAGTGCAGGGATAGTGATTCCCCCTGAAGTCCTCTTATTGTTGAGGATAGCTTTAGCTATCCTGGGTTTTTTGTTATTCCAGATGAATTTGCAAATTGTTCTGTCTAACTCTTTGAAGAAATGGATTGGTATTTTGATGGGGATTGCATTGAATCTGTAGATTGCTTTTGGTAAAATGGCCATTTTTACTATATTAATCCTGCCAATCCATGAGCATGGGAGATCTTTCCATCTTCTGAGGTCTTCTTCAATTTCTTTCCTCAGTGTCTTGAAGTTCTTATTGTACAGATCTTTTACTTGCTTGGTTAAAGTCACACCGAGGTACTTTATATTATTTGGGTCTATTATGAAGGGTGTCGTTTCCCTAATTTCTTTCTCGGCTTGTTTCTCTTTTGTATAGAGGAAGGCAACTGATTTATTTGAGTTAATTTTATACCCAGCCACTTTGCTGAAGTTGTTTATCAGCTTTAGTAGTTCTCTGGTGGAACTTTTGGGATCACTTAAATATACTATCATGTCGTCTGCAAATAGTGATATTTTGACCTCTTCTTTTCCGATCTGTATCCCCTTGATCTCCTTTTGTTGTCTGATTGCTCTGGCTAGAACTTCAAGAACTATATTGAATAAGTAGGGAGAGAGTGGGCAGCCTTGTCTAGTCCCTGATTTTAGTGGGATTGCTTCAAGTTTCTCTCCATTTAGTTTAATGTTAGCAACTGGTTTGCTGTATATGGCTTTTACTATGTTTAGGTATGGGCCTTGAATTCCTATTCTTTCCAGGACTTTTATCATGAAGGGGTGTTGAATTTTGTCAAATGCTTTCTCAGCATCTAATGAAATGATCATGTGGTTCTGTTCTTTCAGTTTGTTTATATGATGGATCACGTTGATGGTTTTCCTTATATTAAACCATCCCTGCATGCCTGGGATGAAGCCTACTTGATCATGGTGGATGATTGTTTTGATGTGCTCTTGAATTCGGTTTGCCAGAATTTTATTGACTATTTTTGCGTCGATATTCATAAGGGAAATTGGTCTGAAGTTCTCTTTCTTTGTTGGGTCTTTGTGTGGTTTAGGTATAAGAGTAATTGTGGCTTCATAGAAGGAATTCGGTAGGGCTCCATCTGTTTCAATTTTGTGGAATAGTTTGGATAATATTGGTATGAGGTCTTCTATGAAGGTTTGATAGAATTCTGCACTAAACCCGTCTGGACCTGGGCTCTTTTTGGTTGGGAGACCTTTAATGACTGCTTCTATTTCCTTAGGAGTTATGGGGTTGTTTAACTGGTTTATCTGTTCCTGATTTAACTTCGGTACCTGGTATCTGTCTAGGAAATTGTCCATTTCCTGAAGATTTTCAAGTTTTGTTGAATATAGGTTTTTATAGTAAGATCTGATGATTTTTTGAATTTCCTCTGAATCTGTAGTTATGTCTCCCTTTTCATTTCTGATTTTGTTAATTTGGACGCACTCTCTGTGTCCTCTCGTTAGTCTGGCTAAGGGTTTATCTATCTTGTTGATTTTCTCAAAGAACCAACTTTTGGTTCTGTTGATTCTTTCTATGGTCCTTTTTGTTTCTACTTGGTTGATTTCAGCTCTGAGTTTGATTATTTCTTGCCTTCTACTCCTCCTGGGTGTATTTGCTTCTTTTTGTTCTAGAGCTTTTAGGTGTGCTGTCAAGCTGCTGACATATGCTCTTTCCTGTTTCTTTCTGCAGGCACTCAGTGCTATGAGTTTTCCTCTTAGCACAGCTTTCATTGTGTCCCATAAGTTTGGGTATGTTGTACCTTCATTTTCATTAAATTCTAAAAAGTTTTTAATTTCTTTCTTTATTTCTTCCTTGACCAGGTTATCATTGAGTAGAGCATTGTTCAATTTCCACGTATATGTGGGCATTCTTCCCTTATTGTTATTGAAGACCAGTTTTAGGCCGTGGTGGTCCGATAGCACGCATGGGATTATTTCTATCTTTCTGTACCTGTTGAGGCCCGTTTTTTGACCAATTATATGGTCAATTTTGGAGAAAGTACCATGAGGAGCTGAGAAGAAGGTATATCCTTTTGCTTTAGGATAGAATGTTCTATAAATATCCGTTAAGTCCATTTGGCTCATGACTTCTCTTAGTCTGTCTACATCTCTGTTTAATTTCTGTTTCCATGATCTGTCCATTGATGAGAGTGGGGTGTTGAAATCTCCCACTATTATTGTGTGAGGTGCAATGTGTGTTTTGAGCTTTAGTAAGGTTTCTTTTACATATGTAGGTGCCCTTTTATTTGGGGCATAGATATTTAGGATTGAGAGTTCATCTTGGTGGATTTTTCCTTTGATGAATATGAAGTGTCCTTCCTTATCTTTTTTGATGACTTTTAGTTGAAAATTGATTTTATTTGATATTAGAATGGCTACTCCAGCTTGCTTCTTCTGACCATTTGCTTGGAAAATTGTTTTCCAGCCTTTCACTCTGAGGTAATGTCTGTCTTTGTCTCTGAGGTGTGTTTCCTGTAGGCAGCAGAATGCAGGGTCCTCGTTGCGTATCCAGTTTGTTAATCTATGTCTTTTTATTGGGGAGTTGAGGCCATTGATATTGAGAGATATTAAGGAATAGTGATTATTGCTTCCCGTTATATTCATATTTGGAAGTGAGGTTATGTTTGTGTGCTTTCATTCTCTTTGTTTTGTTGCCAAGATGATTAGTTTCTTGCTTCTAGGGTATAGCTTGCCTCCTTATGTTGGGCTTTACCCTTTATTATCCTTTGTAGTGCTGGACTTGTAGAAAGATATTGTGTAAATTTGGTTTTGTCATGGAATATCTTGGTTTCTCCATCTATGTTAATTGAGAGTTTTGCAGGATACAGTAACCTGGGCTGGCATTTGTGTTCTCTTAGGGTCTGTATGACATCTGTCCAGGATCTTCTGGCCTTCATAGTTTCTGGCGAAAAGTCTGGTGTGATTCTGATAGGTCTGCCTTTATATGTTACTTGACCTTTTTCCCTTACTGCTTTTAATATTCTTTCTTTATTTTGTGCGTTTGGTGTTTTGACAATTATGTGACGGGAGGTGTTTCTTTTCTGGTCCAATCTATTTGGAGTTCTGTAGGCTTCTTGTATGCCTATGGGTATCTCTTTTTTTAGGTTAGGGAAGTTTTCTTCTATGATTTTGTTGAAGATATTTACTGGTCCTTTGAGCTGGGAGTCTTCACTCTCTTCTATACCTATTATCCTTAGGTTTGATCTTCTCATTGAGTCCTGGATTTCCTGTATGTTTTGGACCAGTAGCTTTTTCTGCTTTACATTATCTTTGACAGTTGAGTCAATGATTTCTATGGAATCTTCTGCTCCTGAGATTCTCTCTTCCATCTCTTGAATTCTGTTGGTGAAGCTTGTATCTACAGCTCCTTGTCTTTTCTTTTGATTTTCTATGTCCAGGGTTGTTTCCATGTGTTCTTTCTTGATTGCTTCTATTTCCATTTTTAATTCCTTCAACTGTTTGATTGTGTTTTCCTGGAATTCTTTCAGGGATTTTTGCGATTCCTCTCTGTAGGCTTCTACTTGTTCTCTAAGGGAGTTCTTTATGTCTTTCTTGAAGTCCTCCAGCATCATGATCAAATATGATTTTGAAACTAGGTCTTGCTTTTCTGGTGTGTTTGGATATTCCGTGTTTGCTTTGGTGGGAGAATTGGGCTCCGATGATGCCATGTAGTCTTGGTTTCTGTTGCTTGGGTTCCTGCGCTTGCCTCTCTCCATCAGATTATCTCTAGTGTTACTTTGTTCTGCTATTTCTGACAGTGGCTAGACTGTCCTATAACCTGTGTGTCAGGAGTGCTGTAGACCTGTTTTCCTGTTTTCTTTCAGCCAGTTATGGGGACAGAGTGTTCTGCTTTCGGGCGTGTAGTTTTTCCTCTCTACAGGTCTTCAGCTGTTCCTGTGGGCCTGTGTCTTGAGTTCACCAGGCAGGTTTCTTGCAGGGGAAAAGTTGGTCCTACCTGTGGTTCCAAGGCTCAAGTTTGCTCGTGGGGTACTGCCTAAGTCCTCTCCGCTGTGGCAGCAACCGGGAAAATCTGTGCCGCTCCTTCCGGGAGCCTCCGTGCACCAGGGTTTCAGATGACGTTTGGTGTTTTCCTCTGGCGCCTGGATGTGCACAGAGTGCAGTCTCTTCTGGTTTCCCAGGCGTGTCTGCCTGTCTGAAGGTTCAGCTCTCCCTCCCACGGGATTTGGGTGCAGAGAACTGTTTATCTGGTCTGTTTCCTTCAGGTTCCGGCAGTGTCTCAGACGCAGGGGTCCTGCCGCTCCCGGGCCCTCCCCTATGGGAACCCAGAGGCCTTATACAGTTGCCTCTTGGGCCAGGGATGTGGGCAGGGGTGGGCAGTGTTGGTGGTCTCCTCCGCTCTGCAGCCTCAGGAGTGCCCACTTGATCAGGCGGTGAGGTCTCTCTCCCACGGGGTTTGGGAGCAGAGAGCTGCTGCGGTCCGGGATCCGCGGGTGTGGGACTTCCGGTAAACACAGGAAGTGCCCGGCCTTAGAGGAATTTTGCCTCTGTGTGTCCTGAGTTCACCAGGCAGGTTTCTTGCAGGGGAAAAGTTGGTCCTACCTGCGGTTCCAAGGCTCAAGTTTGCTCGTGGGGTACTGCCTAAGTCCTCTCCGCTGTGGCAGCAACCGGGAAGATCTGTGCCACTCTTTCCGGGAGCCTCCGTGCACCAGGGTTCCAGATGGCGTTTGGTGTTTTCCTCTGGCGCCTGGATGTGCACAGAGTGCAGTCTCTTCTGGTTTCCCAGGCGTGTCCGCCTCTCTGAAGGTTCAGCTCTCCCTCCCACGGGATTTGGGTGCAGAGAACTGTTTATCTGGTCTGTTTCCTTCAGGTTCCGGCAGTGTCTCAGGCGCAGGGGTCCTGCCGCTCCCGGGCCCTCCCCACGGGAACCTAGAGGCCTTATACAGTTGCCTCTTGGGCCAGGGATGTGGGCAGGGGTGGGCAGTGTTGGTGGTCTCCTCCGCTCTGCAGCCTCAGGAGTGCCCACTTGATCAGGCGGTGAGGTCTCTCTCCCACGGGGTTTGGGAGCAGAGAGCTGCTGCGGTCCGGGATCCGCTGGTGTGGGACTTCCCTCTGCATATATTCTTTCTGTCTCATCTTCTGTGATGTTCTCTGAGCTTGGGAGTAGGGGCGGGGTGGGGATGTTTATATACTTGTCCTACCAACTGCTGAGCATTCCCAATGCTTGTTCTCAGGATTCTGAAGAGTTAGGAGTCTCTACAGTAATCACTGCCTTCTGGAATAAGCAGCTCATTTGACCAAGGTCGAGAGCAGCATAAATCTGTTGGTATGTTCAGTCTTAGAGGATTTCTGGGCATAACAGATTACAACCATAGATTTGATTTTCAGCTATAAAAACAATGTGACTTCACAGGCTGTATTTATTCTTTCATAGGTTACTAATGACAATTTTCAAGCTCTTCAATGAAACATTAGAGATCTGAATAGAATAACCATTCTAGAACGAATGTTTGTAGTAAGATAGCAATTTAAGGCGAGAGTATAAAATATATTTAAAAAGGCATCTCAGATCTTCAAAAGCAATTAACAAGTTATTTCTAAAAAAAAAAAAAAGCCTGAAGGAAAATTATCTATATTTTCTCAAGTACTTTTTCCTTGTATAACTACTTAGAACCTTTTTAACATATACTTTTTATTCAACTTCATTGATCTTTTATTTTCTGCTTTAAAATGGAAAGAAAATTTGATTCTGAAACTAAGAATTGTTATGGCTACCATGGGGAAAGGTAAAGGCAGGAAATAACTTCCTCATATATGAAAAAGATGGCTTACTGGTTCCAGAATTATCTAATATGTGCTCTATATTCTGTACCTTATTAGCTGAAGTTATTTTTTGGACAGGGTCTGTTATGTATCCAAGCCTGGCCTTGAACTCATGTACTCTAGTTTCTCAGTGCCTGTAGTATCACTTGTACACCTCTTCCTGAAAGGGATATGCATCTGATTTCCTGAAGCAGCATTTGTTTTTTCTACCAACAAACATCCCAGGATATCATGGGACAGCACCTGAAATCTAGGGCAGTCACTCATCGTCGCACTCACAGAATGGATCATTTATTATTTTCTCTTGTTTTATGACTAAAGAAGTGTATGTAACCATTTCTGGTTTGGAAGATGTTACCTGAAGTAACCTGAATGGGCACTCACGTTTAGTTCAGAATCTACTCACTCTTACTCCTCTTGCTATGAGAGTTGTGATTTACTGTATTCACATAGTCTAAGAAGCTTTCTGATATCTCCTATAAGACCCATTCCTCATTCGTTATCTACTTGTGTGAAATTGCTTCCTAATTAAAAAAAAAGCAAGGCCTGAATAATGTAATTCCTTATATTTGTCTGGTGCTTTCCATCTTTTAGAGTGTTAGAGTCTTAAACTACCCAACCAAATCTTAAATGAAAAAATTAAGACTGTATTTTCTTTCTAAATTATGTGACCGTGCATGTTATCTTTGTGTGGTTATGTATTGTGTGTACGGGTGACCACAGCAGGTAGAAGAGGGCATTGAATCCCCTGGAACTGGAGTTATAGGTAGTTCTGAGTTGTTCAATGTCGATACTGGGACTAATTTTGGATCCTCTGAAAGAGAAACAAGAGCTCATAACTACTGCTCAGTTATCCTTCCAGCCTTAAGAAAGTTCTACCTACATGATATGTTCAGATCACTTTCACACTATTGCTCTTAAAGACAGCATATTCTCTTTTTCTAAGCTTATTCAATAAGTATTCAATGCATGTTGAATAAATGGTTTCACCTGTGGACATATAAGTTGCTTTAGAGAGAGTGTTAAATATTTTTTCTTCAGGGTACTAGAGATGGCTCAGTGGTTAAGAACACTGCTGCTCTTCCAGAGAAACCCAGGTTTGATTTCCAGCACTCATGGAGTGGCTCAAAACCCTAGTCCCAGGGGCTCCTACACTCTCCCCGGCCTCTGTGGGCACCAAGCAGAAAAGCAGTACACAGACACATATGCAAGCACAACAACCATAGATACAAAGTTCTTTCTTCAAATAATGCAGTGAAAATTATATCTGGTCTCTCCAGTATTTATTTCAATTATATCATATATCTTTCAGCATTATCCCCGCTCAGCAGGCATAGTAATAAGAGTTCCAAACACACCTTATACATACCTCCTAAGGCCACCCGAACTACAACTATCAAAGACAAAGCTGCTTACCACGTCTCTTTTTCTCTCTCTCAGATATAATCTATTGACTCTATTAGGGATTCTACCCATTTTCTTCTGCCCATTTTAGCTATTCTAAATCTTAAATGGCAAGATTCTTACCATAAAAATGCATGTTAAAGTTAAGATGGGCAGGCATATTATCATTTTTATTATCACAAATACGCCAATAATGAAATTTTATTAAACATATAATTTAATCATTTTATAAGTAAATAAAATCATTAAAGCACTTGGAAAATTATAACATGATTTTGAACATGGCCAATAAAAATCCTTAAAGGAATGTTATGGTAAAAATATAAGCTGTCAGGGGCTAAGAAGATGTCTCTATCAGTGAAAGTTGTTTCTACACAACCATGAGGACCTGTGTTTGATTCATAGTACCTACATAAAAGAGCCAGCTGAGGCAGTGTGCTCTTGGAATCTGTTGCTATGAAGACAAAGACAGGAGTCTTTGGAGTTTGTCAGCCAGCCAGGCCACACATATGGGAGCTCCAGGTTCTATGGGAGACTGTCTCAAAAACTAAGGAAGAAAAGAACAGAGGAAGACACCTGATGTTGACCTCTGACCTTCACAAATATGTGCATACATACAGATGTACCTGTACATACAAATATGAAATATCAGAAACATTAGTATGTATCATTAATGTATTAAAATATTTTTCAGCCATGATTTAACAGCTCAGTTATTTAAGTAGAAGGATACGTTACTAACCCAAGAATATTTTGCTGACATCTAAAATAAGATATCATTTCAGCACTAGTATTACGTTAAAAACTCCTTCCTAGCTTTCAGAAAGGACAAATACATATTCTCTCTCTACTTAAAGGTTTACAATATAATTTTCAAGCTATGTAGCTCAAATGGCACAAAGAAAAAGGATTAAGAAAAAGTACACCAAGAGGATCATTTTAATATACCTTGGATCTATAGTTCAAAAGTCTGCAATAAAAGGGTATTGACATTTGAGATCTGAGGAGACCTCCTGGTAACTACAATGGTAAGAGGAACAGCAAGAATTCAGTGGTTGGTGCCTGAGATATAAGATATCTCCTAATCCTTGTAGAGTTTCAAAGTCTCAGAACCTTCAGATTATTAGACTGATGTGCAACCTCTACTTACTGTGTTAAGGAGGCATTTGAGAAAGATATGGAAGATATCAGAAGACAGAAAGATACCACAGGCTCATGGATCAGTAGGATTAACACAGGAAAAATGGTCGCCCCACCAAAATCAATCTATAGATTCAATGCAATCCCCATAAAAATTCCAACATAATTCTCTACAGACCTTAAAAGAGCAATTCTTAACTTCATATGGAAAAACAAAAAAAAAAAATCTGGGATAGCTAAAATAATCTTGAACAACCAAAGAACTTCTGGAGTTATCACTTTCCCTGATTTCAAACTGTCTTACAGAGCAATAGTAATAAAAACCATATGGTATTGGCATAAAAACAGAAATACTGATCAATGGAATAGAATCAAAGACCCAGAAATAAACCCATATGGACATTAGATTTATGACAAAGAAGTCAAAATCATACAATGGAAAAAGAGAAGGCATTTTCAATAAATGGTGCTGGTCTTACTGGATGTCTGCATGTAGAAGAATGAAAATAGATCCTTATCTATGACTGTGCACAAAAGTCAAGTCCAAGTGGATCAAGGATTCAACCTAAAACTGGATACACTAAATCTCATAGAATAGAAAGTGGGAAATACCCTTGAAAGCATTGGCACAGTGGACAATTTCCTGAACAGAACACCAATGGCTCAGGTTCTAAGATCAACAACTGATCTTAGGGACCTTATGATACCGCAAAGCTTCTGTAAGGCAAAGGACACTGTCAATAGGACAAAATGGCAGTCTATAGATTGGGAATGGATCTTCATGAACGCTATATTTGACAGAGGGCTAAAATCCAAAATTTATGAAGAACTCAAGAAATCAGTCACCAACAACTCAAATAACCCAATTAAACAGTAATTCTCAACAGAGGAATCTTGAATGGCTGAGAAGCACTTAAAGAAATATTCAAAGTCCTTACTCATCAGGGAAATGCAAATCAAAAGAACTCTGAGGTACCATTTACACCCTTCAGAATGGCTAAGATCAAAAATTCAAGATGTAGCACATGTTGGCGAGGATGTAGAGCAAGGGGAACATTGCTGGTGAGAGTACAAACTTGTACAACCACTGTGGAAATAAATGTTTTTTTTTTTTTTGTTTTTTTTTGTTTTTTTCTTCTTCAGAAAACTGGGAATAGTTCTACTTCAAGACTCAGCTATACGACTCCTGGGCATATACCTAAAAGATGCTCCACCAATCCATAAAATACACTTGCTCAACTATGTTTTTAGCAGCTTTATTTGTAATAGTCAGAAACTGGAAACAACCTAGATGTCCCTCAACTGAAGAATGGATAAAGAAAATGTGGTACATTTATACCATGGAATATTACTCAGCTGTTAAAAACAAAGACATCATGAAAATTTCAGGCAAATGGATGGAACCAGAAAATATCATCCTGAGGGAGGTAACCCAGACCCAGAAAGACCAACATATTATGTACTCACTCATAGTGGATATTAGCCACAATGGAAGGAGGGAACTGAAAGGGAAGAGAATCTGGGGTGGGAATCAGGTGTGTGCATTGGGGCAGATAGGGATGGGAGGGAGAATGTAAATCAGTGGGTGGTGGTGGTGGTGGTGGTGGTGGTGGTGGTGGTGGGGCATCTCTGGGGTGAGCTGGAACCTGGGACAGGGAAGGCTCCTGGGAGTCTATGAGAATGACTTTAAGATGAAACTCCTACCAGGTGGGGATATGGAGACTTAAGTGGCCACCTCATGTAGCCAGGTGAGACTCCCAGTGGAGGAAAGGGGATACCAACCCACCCACAAAACCTCCAACCTGAAATTTGTTCTGTCTATAAGATGTACAGGGATAAAGATGGAGCAGAGACTGAGAGAGGCCCAACTTAATGCGAGAAAGCCAACCCCTGACACTATTAATGATGCTGTGCTATGCCTGCAGACAGGACCCTAGCATAACTGTCTTCTGATAGGAAGACAGTATCTAGCAGCTGATGAAAATAGATGTAGAGACCCATAGCCAAACATTAGGCAGAATCTGGTGAGTCTTGTGGAAGTTAGGGGAAGGAATGAAGGAGCTGGAGGGGTCAAGGACAGTACAAGAAGATTTACAGGGTAAACTAACCTGGGCCCATGGAAGCTCACAGAGATTAATCCACCAACCAGCATGCATGGGCTGCATGCACATAGACGCCCTACAAATTTGCAGCAGATGTGCAGCTTGGTCTTCATGTGAGTTCCCTAACATTTGGAGCAAGGGGCTGTCTCTGACTCTGTTGTATGTCTTTGGATCCCCTTCAGCTAGCTGGGCTGCCTTGTCTGGCCTCAATGGGAGAGGAAATGCTTAGTCCTGTTATGACTTGATATGCCAAAGTGTGTTGGGACACATGGGGAGGAGGTTTCCTCTTCTCTAAGGAGACTATGAGGGAGTAATGGGGCTTGTGAGAGTGGGACTCAGAGGATAGTGGGAGGGGCTATAACTGGGATGTAAAGAGAATAAATAATTAGTAAAAAAAAATGTTTCCCAGAAATGGTGAATGGTAGTATGAAAAATATTACATCATTTTATAATAGCCAAGAGGGAGAGATTAGTGATTAAAAAATGGATGGGAAGGGTAATTTAAGATTAGAGTTCCCAAGAATACAGGAAAGACTGGTACTGGCAGCTTGACTTCTAGGGAACAATAAAGTTAAGAAGTAATGTGCAGCCTGCAGAGCTTTCTTGGCACACTGAACATAAGAGACAGGAGTACTATTCAGCTCCTAGACATAACCCTTGCGGAATTGTGGCCCAAGAACATTAATGAATAGTTAAAAGCTGACATTTTCATTGTCTTTAGTTTCGTAATTTGGACTTTAACTGTATGAGTTATAAAAATGTAGAATTATGGAGGATTTGGGGAAGTATCTAATTTCTTCAGATACTATGATTAAGAAATTTTTAAATATTTTCAAAGGGTTTTCTGTTTCTAAGAATAACTATAAATACTTAAAAATCTATATGCTTAAATCAAGAGGGCTGAAAATAAAGGTGTCTTTTGTGCTATATTATTGTAGAGGTCAATATATAATTCATAATGAATATCATGTTGGGACACAAAGCATTTTTCTCCTCATAAACTCAAGTCCCTAGTGACAGGAGAAAAGCTTATCATCTTGACTGGCACCCACAGCTAAATCTATATATGCACATCTTCTGGATTTAATTTCATGTTTTGTTTAAGTTGTAGTACTGTTAGGTAAAGCAGAGACAGACTGAGGATTTCTCCTAGGTTTAACGCGCCCCCTTTCCCCCGAGTGTATGTGTGTGTACAAAAAACTTTTCTTTCTCTCTCTCTCTCTCTCTCTCTCTCTCTCTCTCTATATATATATATATATATATATATATATATATATATTTTATTTATTTATATATATTATATTTATTTTCTCTTAATGTGGGTGAATGTTCCGACTCAGAGCCAGACTTTGTAGATGGGGGCTCTAGAAACCATATTAACACAAATGTCATGGTAACCAAGAGTTGATTTCATTAGGAAAAAAAAGCATTAGATTAAATTTGGTCCAACTTTCAAAATTGTGACATGAATCAATATACTCTACACGAGTGTCCAGACTCTATATGCATTATATAAATAATATTTTTAAAGACAGCTGTATATTCCTAGCTGTCCTGGGACTCACTAAATACACTAGAGTAGCCTGAAACTAACAGAGATCCTTCGCCCCTACTTCCTGAGTGCTAGGATTAAAGGCATGTGCCCCCATGCCCAGCTAAATGATTTTGAACATATGTTCAAAGTATAATAATACAATTGTAAACTAATGTTCAGATTTTACACCCATGGACATAGTTTTGATTTAGCATTTATAAGATACATATTTCAATAAATATAATTGAACCTCTACTGTGCTGCACACATACAAACTGTAGAAAAAGAAGTATTACCTTGACTCTAACTGTTTTATACTAGACTGTAACTGCTGCACACGTCTATCTGATGCTTCCTCTTTTCCTTGTGCAGACATAATATCTTCCTCCTAGAAAGTAAAGATCCCGAAGCTTACTTGAAACATCTGAGAACGTAATGCACAAACACCATTTATAGCATGAAAAAAACAGTCGGCTACAAAGTTATGTTACTAGAATTCTAATATGTAAGTTTAAAGATAATATATTTTGAAAGTAAATACATATAATACAAAGTTAGTTAAGGGGCAAACTTCATCATCAATGCCATATTAGATAATCAAAAGAATTACTGCAAACAGACTTTTGGCAATATCTGGATACCCTGGAAAATAAGGCACAGGTTTCTACATGGCCACTCAACTGTTATAACATACTCGCTGAGCTATTTCCCATTAGCTATCAAAATAAGAGAGGGCATTTCTCTGACAGAGTAACGCTTTGGATTATATCAACAGGTTTATTAAGTCTTTCTAGACAAGGTTCTTCCCTATCCTTGCTTGCTTTCCTTTATATTAAGCATTTCTAATGATATTTTAATTTCTACACTGGTTTTAACAGTATCTTTGAGAAAGTCAGTCCTTCCTTCCTTCCTTCCTTCCTTCCTTCCTTCCTTCCTTCCTTCCTTCCTTCCTTCCTTCTCTTTCTTTTCATTACTTTTTCCCCCTCCAGTCTTCCTATGTAGCCCCGCCTACTCTGGAACTCGCTGTGTAGACCAGGCAGACCGTCAGTTTGGGGCCACGCTCCTGCTTGTTTCCCAAGTGCTGGGATTACAGGTGTACTCTACCATGACTGGCCTAACAGAATCTTTTAAAATTAATGTTTCCAGCAGTAGTTAGCTATACTATTTGGATTTACTATTTGTTGTGGTTTGCTTGTTTCCTGTATCTGAGTTGGTATCTTTGGTCTAATACACTTCTGGTCAGGGGGAAAGAAAAGCAGCAGGCATGGCAGCCTCTGGAGTATCAGGAGCTCAGACACCAGTGAGACACACTGTAAGTAGTCTGAAGACAGCTTAAGCTCCAGGCGATCCTACCTCAAGAAACCAAACCAACCAACCAATAAATAAACTTCCTTCAGAATTTTATGAAGTCTTCTAGCAACAATTTTTTTAATTCGTTTATTTGTTTGTTTGGATTTTTTTCATTTTTGGAATTCGGCTTCACTGGAAATAGAGCCAGCTGAGAGCTATTTTCTCCTTCAGCACTTTCCATATATTATGCCAATGTTTTCTGCCTTTACAGCGTCTGCTGAGAACTCAGCAGTTACTCTTACCAACCTATCCAGGTCATCTGTTTTTGCTTCCAATGTCTTTTGTTCCACACTGTCTATCAGTGTCATCATGATTCTGAAAAGGTGGCTCTGTTTATCCTCCTTAGGGTCTCACAGTTTCTTGGGTGCTAATGTTTTCTACCAGCTTTAGGTATTTTTCTACCCTCCCCCCCCTTCTCCTTTCTGGAATTCCAATTGCACCTAAGTTGGACTGGTTCCTTTAATCACACAGAACTCTTGAGTATTTGAAACTGGCTCTTGGGACAAGGAAGTTTCTACTCTTCTGTATTCAACCTCCTTGCTTATCCTGTCATTACCAATCTATTTTTGAACTTAACTAGTGAACTTACTTCCAATTACTGTAAAAAGCTCTAGAATTTTTATTTTAAAATTGCTTCCTAGCTCTCAATCATAATTCTCTACCTTTTCCTTCATTTTGACTTTATTTTTCCAAACAGAGTCTTATATAGTAGTGTAGTCTGATCTTAAACTCACTATGAGGTCAAAGATGGTC
The DNA here is from genome assembly GCF_021556685.1 of Rattus norvegicus. NCBI lineage: Eukaryota > Metazoa > Chordata > Mammalia > Rodentia > Muridae > Rattus > Rattus norvegicus. The sequence continues at coordinate 125,945,411 of NC_141535.1, forward strand.
CTGAATGCCAAATCTTCCTGCCTTTATTTCTCAAGTTTTGGGGTTATGGGCATGCATTGCTATATTGGTTGAATGGATTTTTTTGTTTGTTTGTTCTTGGTAGTACTAAGTAGAGCCAACCTAGTATTAATTACTTTTCATGGTGCTATGCCAAAAACATTTGACAAAAGTAATTTAAGAAAAGAAGGAAGGGTTTATTTCAGTTATAATGTGAGGTTCTAAGTTTCATAGTAGGGATGATAATGAAGTAAGAGCATAAAATAGTTGGTCATATTTCCTCCTCAGTCCGGAAGCAAAGAGAAATGAAGTCTGGTGCTCAGCTTACCTTTTCCTTATCATTCAGTGCAGGAATTCAGCCCTTGAAATAATGCTGCCCATATTTACAGTGGGTATTCTCACCTCTAGTAGCCTAACCTTGAAATTCCCTCTGACATCCAAAATGTTGTTTCCATGGTAATTCTAAACCCCATCATGTTGAAAAGAAAAAACCATGATACTCATGCTAGGTAAGCAACAGATCACTGACTACTGATCTGTGACTCCAACCCGTCTTAAATATAAATGTAACAGCCAATTCTGAATGCTAGGGCTTTTACATCAAACAACTAGGTACACTGAGAGATAGCTGTTGTTGATAGTCTATCATCAATTCCCCCTAATTCTTGCCCTTCAAGCATAGATCATACTTTCTTGTCTGGCAATTTTTGGTTGAAAAATAGTTATTGTCAACGAAATAATTACTCTGGTATTATGGACCATGGTGTAGGAGTAATGCAAGTGGGAGGTGATCTTGTTTATATGTCATCTTTGAAATTTGCTCCACAGTGGATAGCAGATGATATCTGGGAATATTTTGTTCACATTTCCACTTTCGATTTTTATAGAGGTAGGTCCTACGGAGTGTCTCCAACCTATACAATCTGAGGGTCATTCCAGATGGGGCAAAGGTAGGCTTTACTTTCTTAATGATTTCCTTGTTTCTAGAAATCTGTTCCCTCTAATTTCTAACTTTGGGAATTTGTTCTCTTATTTAAATAGTAAAACAATTTCTTGAGGCTCAATTTGCACATATTTCTAGGATTTTCTTGATCAAACAGACTAGCAAACTCAAATATTCAGTTAATTGTTGATCTCACTAGAGTAGATCTCTCTCTAGTTTCAGTCTGTTCTCAACTGCCCATTTGCTGCATTCTTTGGCTGTCACACATAGTAAAGTTTGGTAAAAGTTTAAACTTAGAAGATGGGTTTCTTTTTTTCTTTCATCATCCTCTTGTTGTTAGTATGATCTTTTAGAATATCCAAGGGTTTTTGGAGGCCTAAATTTGGTCTTGAGCACTTAAGCCATTATAAAGCAATCAATCAATCAATCTATCTTCCTTCCTTTCCTTTCCTTTCCTTTCCTTTCCTTTCCTTTCCTTTCCTTTCCTTTCCTTTCCTTTCCAAGCCATAGGTGTGGGGTGTTAACTGGAAGGACTACCAGGAAAAAAATCCAAAACCTAGAAATTCTTGTTTCTATAGTTCCTATTTTAGGATGTTTTACAGGCCTAAAACTAATTACTTGTGACAGAGTTCTTATACTCATCTATACTTCTCTATTACCACTGGAAATTTATAATCAACTTTTAAGGAATGAGAAAATAAGGCTTAGATATTCACATATATAATCACTATCAGAACTAGAATTTTTAATATACATCTAAATATAAACTTTGACACCTATTCAATACCTTTCTAAAAGTCCCCTATAACTTACAGAGTCAGCCTATTATGATAATAAAAACTTCAATAATCATATGGTATTAGACGCTTATTTCCCACCATTTAGACCATGCTAAGCCAAAGTTGACTGTAATGTGAATTTTTTTAAATTGATCATTCCATTTGTTTACATCTCATGTGATATTCCACTTTCTGGTTACCCCTCCACCAACCCCTCACCCCACATCCCACCCTCCTCCCCTCCCCCAATGACCTTTTAATTCACTATGCTAATGTTAATGGAAATGGTCTTCACTAAGGTATTCCCAACACTGTACCTTCTTCAGCATCTGCTCTTGAAGACCTTCAGTCACTTTAGTTAACTCTTCCACTTTCGTTACTGCAACTCTCAGATCTAACTTGGCTTGCCTGAGGAAGAAAGTAAATTCACGTGTTATGTCTGTCAAGAGACCATAAAGAATAAAAAGTTCAAAATCTAAATTTAGTAAAATCATTACTAATGTTTATGTAACTAAAAATGGATCCCAAAGATAAATTTTGAATGATTTCCTTATTGCTAATAAGATAACATGTAAAAGCAAATAAAAAATATAGGTAAGTTTAGAGGGGTAGAAAGACAACTTTAGATAAATAAATCCTGTGTACTTAATGAAGAAATTACAACAATCCTATTTAATGAAGAAATATTTGATCATCATTAAGAATTTCGGCATAATGCTGCTTTTTCTATTTGTTTCATGGGTTGCAGAATAAGTAAACGTAAAGTACATTAAAGTGCCTGGTGAACTCTAATCAAATGTGAGCCCGAGAGCATCTGCTGGGAGTACCCAGAGCCCAGTGCCATCACTCCTAGGGATGAAACTCGCCTGACCGCCTCTGAGAGAACAAAACTCCTCATACTAATAGAACTTTCCATGTTTTGGTCTGATTTTAAATAGTCAACTTCTACACTGTCTGTGAAGTGTTTATTCCTCTCTGTCTTTGTGGCCCAATCTTTAGCAACACTCTCACTTCCAAGAACTGATTCTCCCAACCTCTTTTTGTTTTCAAACAAGCTTCAAAGGCCTGAAGCTGACCAGAACAATGATCCTCCTGTTTCTGGTCCCTATCTCCAAGTGTTAAGATTAAGGCAGGTACTACCAGGCTCAGCTTCAGACTTAAAATTTATTTTTGTATTTCTCAGCCAAAATGAAAACAAGTTTTATTTTCATTACGTTTGAGTAATGAGGCCAAGGCCTCATCTCTTGCTGGTCCTCACATGCACTCTGCTGCAGGTTTAACAGGGAACACACAAAGCACATACTTCCTTGAGCACACTCTGGGTTTTCCCATTTTATTCTACAAGTCTCTCCCTCTTTTCCTAATTTTTCAACATTTACCAATTTAAAAGTTTTCTCTTGTCAAGTCTGCACTGGTTTTGCTTACATAAGATCCTAAATCACAATCCTTATAAGACTTAATTCCTTGTACATGAACAGACCACACTGCATTACAATCAACTCTAAATGAATTCTCCATTGTGAAGTGATGAGTTCACAAAGATGGACTACAGTCTGAAGGCAGAGACTACACCTTACTAACTTTTGTGAAGACAGGAGCACAATAAAGGACTGTGAAGGAGAGAAGATGAAAATACCAGCTCTGAGGACACCGAGTCTCCATGTCTTACCCATTCATTGTTCATGTGTGGAGTGATTTTTAGAAACCTCAACATACACACAGACATACATATATATAGACAGACACACAACACACCACTCCTATTTCTTTAAATCAGATCTACTACTATACAAGTACTGGACCTCTCTGATTAGGTTGGACTGACTGGCCTGTGAGCTTCGGTATCCTCCTGTCTCTTCTTCCTAGCACTGGTATTATGAGCATACACTCGGTTGTTCTCTTACTTGCACTGAAATACTTTAAAGGCTGTACAATTTCCTTAGCCTCCTAAAATAAGATTTTTAGAAGCAGAGTATCTGTTATTGAGAAATACAAAGTTTAGCTAGGTAAGGTGGAATTTGTATATAATCCCAGCACACAAGAGCCTAAGACTGCAAGATAAGTTTGAGGACTCAACACCAACTTGGGGCGATAGAGTAAGACCCTAACAAAACAAAACAACAACAAACCAAATAAACTAATGACCTAGCAATTCAAGTTTTGAGGTCAACAAAGCAGATCAATGCTAAACGTATGTATTGGGGAAACACTGAAATTCATAAACTTAGGTAGGGTAGAAAAAGGAAAGAGGGGGAATTGAATACAAGGGATAGACATTTAAGAAATATCTATCTTCAGTATGTCAGATGAGAAAATATAGAAGACAACAGAAGCTGAGAAATAATCCCAAAGGTCAAAGAAGAAACTCAGGAACAAATGTAAACTACTCATAAGAGTTAATGCCACAGTTAAGTAAAATAAACAGATTCTTCAAGGCAATTACAGAGGATGGAAGAGGAAAAATAGAACCAAAGTAAGTGTCAGCAGGTATGTCTGAGACAAGAGGACTCAAAAGAACCTTGCAAAAGGAAACTAAAATTTAAAACCACAAAGCATAGTTATAGAAGTGATATGAAAATATACTTTCCTACCTAGACCAGATGCCAAAGAATGGATGTGCTTAAATATAGTGTTACAGTCCATTGTTCACTGTGGTGTGGTGTGTAGGGTGGCATTTTAGCTCTTAGATAGATGAAGAAACTGAACTCGGATGCACTTAGCAACCTGCCAGAACCATGCAGCAGTAAATAGTAGCCAGTCTGAAAGGATCTTTACTTTCATATGATGGTCTTAGAAGGTGCAATGTTTAGCAAGTTATGATTGTGGAACCCTCAAAAATGAGATCAGCAGCCTTGTAAAAGAGGCCTGAATGAGGCTGCTTGTCCCTCTCACTATATAAAGATACACAGAGCCCTCACTGGATATGGAAAATGCTGATGTCTTGACCTTGGGCTTCGCATCCTATGGTAGTATAAGAAATAACTTCATGGTGTTTCTAACCTATTTCACTATGGTATTTTGTTAAACACCTGAAACAGACTAAGGCAATGCTGGGAGAGAATGTAGATGTAAGGCTGAGTGCAGAGTCCACGGTTCTCACACAACATACCACACCAAAGCACAACCTAAAAAAGTGTAGGAATGTAGACTATTTGCCAAAGACAATTATAAATATGAATTAAACATTCTTAAATAGTTCTTTATTACTTGATGCAAGACTTTTGGGCAATGCTGTATAGCTTTGTTTACCTTTGAACACTTTGTGAAACAAAAAACTCTACTATTAAATAATGGCTGCAAAGGTCCATTGTGACCGTAAGCTCTACAAGTAAAATGAAACACTCTTTGTTCTTCAGAGAGGAGGAGAAACAAACATTTAACAATATTAAATAACTACAACCAGCCCTTAGTAACATTAAGGTTAAGCACTATGAAGAAAAAAGAATGACAGGAAAGCACTATCCTCAACTTACTCCCATTTTTCTATGCTCAGAAAGCTAGGAAGCTAGCTGCCAACACATACGGAGCTGTCTGGCAATCCTATGACTAAGCACATCTGCTCAAGGCCACTTCTCACACGGCAGAGATCCCAAGAGACACCGTGAATCAAAACTACATGAGTTCCAGATTTCCACAGCATTTTTATAATAGAAGACACAATATTATTCAAATGGAAATATGAAACATCTAAGAAAAATCTGTTATCCCAGTTAAAATAAAACTATTACCTGGCAAAAGTACATTTTACAAATAAGTGGTATATAAAAGTTATTGGCATACATACTTTTGGAGAAAAAGCTATGCAGTTGTAAAAATGACTAGAAACAAAAACAATGAATATACATAAACTTTAATTTACATAATTTATCTATTACATTCAAAATGATAGCATGAGATCAAGAACTGTACTTGTATAACATCAACTCTTATGTTCTTCAATAAAGCCATTTACTTATCCAATATAATTTAAAGGGTGGATCTATAATAGAAAACACAAAATGGCTTCTGACAACTATATCAAAATGATTAATAAGGTGCACTCACTTGGACATCACACTACTAAGCAGTCACCCAATCCTCAGTATCTGAGTAAAGAGTATTAATACAAACTTTTTCTGAATAATGAGAGGCTAAGAAATCAGTTGTGCCTCTGCAAGATTGAAGAGCAATATAATTAAATGAATATAATTAAATTAGTTTACTCATCCTCCCAATGAAAGACAATTTAGATATTTAATTTTATAAGTTAATCACTCAAACTATTTTCTTACCATCTTTTGTGGACCTTACAGATTAGTGAGGAGAGTGTAAATGTACACAATTATATATAATAAAGTATTAAAATATCATAACAGATCAGCATTTAGTCTATAAATGTACTATAGAAGACATTAGGCTTTAAAGGGAAGAAAGAAAAAAATGACTTAGAAAAGATTATTTAGATGAACTCTCAATCCTAAATATCTATGCCCCAAATACAAGGGCACCTACATATGTAAAAGAAACCTTACTAAAGCTCAAAACACACATTGCACCTCACACAATAATAGTGGGAGATTTCAACACCCCACTCTCATCAATGGACAGATCATGGAAACAGAAATTAAACAGAGATGTCGACAGACTAAGAGAAGTCATGAGCCAAATGGACTTAACGGATATTTATAGAACATTCTATCCTAAAGCAAAAGGATATACCTTCTTCTCAGCTCCTCATGGTACTTTCTCCAAAAATGACCATATAATTGGTCAAAAAACGGGCCTCAACAGGTACAGAAAGATAGAAATAATCCCATGCGTGCTATCGGACCACCACGGCCTAAAACTGGTCTTCAATAACAATAAGGGAAGAATGCCCACATATACGTGGAAATTGAACAATGCTCTACTCAATGATAACCTGGTCAAGGAAGAAATAAAGAAATTAAAAACTTTTTAGAATTTAATGAAAATGAAGATACAACATACTCAAACTTATGGGACACAATGAAAGCTGTGCTAAGAGGAAAACTCATAGCGCTGAGTGCCTGCAGAAAGAAACAGGAAAGAGCATATGTCAGCAGCTTGACAGCACACCTAAAAGCTCTAGAACAAAAAGAAGCAAATACACCCAGGAGGAATAGAAGGCAGGAAATAATCAAACTCAGAGCTGAAATCAACCAAGTAGAAACAAAAAGGACCATAGAAAGAATCAACAGAACCAAAAGTTGGTTCTTTGAGAAAATCAACAAGATAGATAAACCCTTAGCCAGACTAACGAGAGGACACAGAGAGTGCGTCCAAATTAACAAAATCAAAAATGAAAAGGGAGACATAACTACAGATTCAGAGGAAATTCAAAAAATCATCAGATCTTACTATAAAAACCTATATTCAACAAAACTTGAAAATCTTCAGGAAATGGACAATTTCCTAGACAGATACCAGGTATCGAAGTTAAATCAGGAACAGATAAACCAGTTAAACAACCCCATAACTCCTAAGGAAATAGAAGCAGTCATTAAAGGTCTCCCAACCAAAAAGAGCCCAGGTCCAGACGGGTTTAGTGCAGAATTCTATCAAACCTTCATAGAAGACCTTATACCAATATTATCCAAACTATTCCACAAAATTGAAACAAATGGAGCCCTACCGAATTCCTTCTATGAAGCCACAATTACTCTTATACCTAAACCACACAAAGACCCAACAAAGAAAGAGAACTTCAGACCAATTTCCCTTATGAATATCGACGCAAAAATACTCAATAAAATTCTGGCAAACCGAATTCAAGAGCACATCAAAACAATCATCCACCATGATCAAGTAGGCTTCATCCCAGGCATGCAGGGATGGTTTAATATAAGGAAAACCATCAACGTGATCCATCATATAAACAAACTGAAAGAACAGAACCACATGATCATTTCATTAGATGCTGAGAAAGCATTTGACAAAATTCAACACCCCTTCATGATAAAAGTCCTGGAAAGAATAGGTATTCAAGGCCCATACCTAAACATAGTAAAAGCCATATACAGCAAACCAGTTGCTTACATTAAACTAAATGGAGAGAAACTTGAAGCAATCCCACTAAAATCAGGGACTAGACAAGGCTGCCCACTCTCTCCCTACTTATTCAATATAGTTCTTGAAGTTCTAGCCAGAGCAATCAGACAACAAAAGGAGATCAAGGGGATACAGATCGGAAAAGAAGAGGTCAAAATATCACTATTTGCAGACGACATGATAGTATATTTAAGTGATCCCAAAAGTTCCACCAGAGAACTACTAAAGCTGATAAACAACTTCAGCAAAGTGGCTGGGTATAAAATTAACTCAAATAAATCAGTTGCCTTCCTCTATACAAAAGAGAAACAAGCCGAGAAAGAAATTAGGGAAACGACACCCTTCATAATAGACCCAAATAATATAAAGTACCTCGGTGTGACTTTAACCAAGCAAGTAAAAGATCTGTACAATAAGAACTTCAAGACACTGAGGAAAGAAATTGAAGAAGACCTCAGAAGATGGAAAGATCTCCCATGCTCATGGATTGGCAGGATTAATATAGTAAAAATGGCCATTTTACCAAAAGCAATCTACAGATTCAATGCAATCCCCATCAAAATACCAATCCATTTCTTCAAAGAGTTAGACAGAACAATTTGCAAATTCATCTGGAATAACAAAAAACCCAGGATAGCTAAAGCTATCCTCAACAATAAAAGGACTTCAGGGGGAATCACTATCCCTGAACTCAAGCAGTATTACAGAGCAATAGTGATAAAAACTGCATGGTATTGGTACAGAGACAGACAGATAGACCAATGGAATAGAATTGAAGACCCAGAAATGAACCCACACACCTATGGTCACTTGATTTTTGACAAAGGAGCCAAAACCATCCAATGGAAAAAAGATAGCATTTTCAGCAAATGGTGCTGGTTCAACTGGAGGGCAACATGTAGAAGAATGCAGATCGATCCATGCTTATCACCCTGTACAAAGCTTAAGTCCAAGTGGATCGAGGACCTCCACATCAAACCAGACACACTCAAACTAATAGAAGAAAAACTAGGGAAGCATCTGGAACACATGGGCACTGGAAAAAATTTCCTGAACAAAACACCAATGGCTTATGCTCTAAGATCAAGAATTGACAAATGGGATCTCATAAAACTGCAAAGCTTCTGTAAGGCAAAGGACACTGTGGTTAGGACAAAACGACAACCAACAGATTGGGAAAAGATCTTTACCAATCCTATAACAGATAGAGGCCTTATATCCAAAATATACAAAGAACTCAAGAAGTTAGACCGTAGGGAAACAAATAACCCTATTAAAAAATGGGGTTCAGAGCTGAACAAAGAATTCACAGCTGAGGAATGCCGAATGGCTGAGAAACACCTAAAGAAATGTTCAACATCTTCAGTCATAAGGGAAATGCAAATCAAAACAACCCTGAGATTTCACCTCACACCAGTGAGAATGGCTAAGATCAAAAACTCAGGTGACAGCAGATGCTGGCGAGGATGTGGAGAAAGAGGAACACTCCTCCATTGTTGGTGGGATTGCAGACTGGTACAACCATTCTGGAAATCAGTCTGGAGAATCCTCAGAAAATTGGACATTGAACTGCCTGAGGATCCAGCCATACCTCTCTTGGGCATATACCCAAAAGATGCCTCAACATATAAAAGAGACACGTGCTCCACTATGTTCATCGCAGCCTTATTTATAATAGCCAGAAAATGGAAAGAACCCAGATGCCCTTCAACAGAGGAATGGATACAGAAAATGTGGTACATCTACACAATGGAATATTACTCAGCTATCAAAAACAACGAGTTTATGAAATTCGTAGGCAAATGGTTGGAACTGGAAAATATCATCCTGAGTGAGCTAACCCACTCACAGAAAGACATACATGGTATGCACTCATTGATAAGTGGCTATTAGCCCAAATGCTTGAATTACCCTAGATCCCTAGAACAAAGGAAACTCAAGACGGATGATCAAAATGTGAATGCTTCACTCCTTCTTTAAATGAGGAAAAAGAATACCCTTGGCAGGGAAGGGAGAGGCAAAGATTAAAACAGAGACTGAAGGAACACCCATTCAGAGCCTGCCCCACAGGTGGCCCATACATATACAGCCACCCAATTAGACAAGATGGATGAAGCAAAGAAGTGCAGACCGACAGGAGCCGGATGTAGATCGCTCCTGAGAGACACAGCCAGAATACAGCAAATACAGAGGCGAATGCCAGCAGCAAACCACTGAACTGAGAATAGGTCCCCCGTTGAAGGAATCAGAGAAAGAACTGGAAGAGCTTGAAGGTGCTCGAGACCCCAATAGTACAACAATGTCAAGCAACCAGAGCTTCCAGGGACTAAGCCACTACCTAAAGACTATACATGGACTGACCCTGGACTCTGTCCCCATAGGTAGCAATGAATATCCTAGTAAGAGCACCAGTGGAAGGGGAAGCCCTGGGTCCTGCTAAGACTGAACCCCCAGTGATCTAGACTATGCGGGGAGGGTGGCAATGGGGGGAGGTTTGGGAGGGGAACACCCACAAGGAAGGGGAGGGGGGAGGGTGATGTCTGTCCGGAAACCGGGAAAGGGAATAACACTTGAAATGTATATAAGAAATACTCAAGATAATAAAAAAATAAATAAATAAATAAATAAAAAAAAAAGAAAAGATTATTTAAAATATGACACTTGAGTTGAAGTTTTAAAATCGGGAGGATATTTGTTAAAAAAAGGAATTTTAGACAAGCTACGATGTGGCTTGTTCAGAAAAATCAGTCAGAAAGCTGCAGTGAGGATTGGCCTGGCATAGGTCATTCTGGGCAGTCACTGACAATGAAGCAAGCAGCATAATCAGATTTTAATTTTGAAAGACCATTTTAAGAAAAGGACAAAAAGAAAGGGGGTGTGAAAAGAAAGCCAGAGGGGGTTTCAGCAGGGGCTTACATGAGAGAGGCTTAGCAAGGGCAATGACAAAGGACATGTATGGTATGTATTTACTGATAACTGGCTATTAGCTAAAAAGTCCAGTATAACACTAAGACCGTAAATAAAGCCACAACCATTTAAAATTATTTTGAACAAAATTACTTAAAAATTATTTTAATTCTTATCTCCTTTCACTTTTTATGCTTTCCTTAAAATATTTTTTCAAAAATAAAATTTGATCACATCACTTCATGTCAGTGGCTACACAGAGTGACATCAAGTCTTCCATGACTGACCCCAAACCACTCCTAACTTCAACTTTCTCAATTATTTTTGCTAAATTTGAGAAGTTAATATGAATCTATATGCTAGTGCTTCAGGCCATCTTCAGAGTAGATTAATAAACTCAAGGTTTTTCAAATGTCAAATAAGTACCCTACCACAGATAAAACGCAAAACTTCTAAAGCATACATTCAAATGACAATATATATTTTTAGGATAAAATCCCACTATTGGAACTCACTATATAGTTTAGCCTGATCACAAACTCAGAGAGCTCTCTGCCTGCCTCTGTCCTCCTAGTGCTGGAATTGAAGGTGTGTGCCATCATGCTTGGCTCCCTTTCTTTCAAACATATCCAAGATGCAGAATTTGAGGTCACTGTGCTGAATATGTAATACAAGCAAATATAATGAAATGAAAAACATCCACGGAGAAACAACATAAAATTTCAATTAAATGAGTGAGTGCAAAGTGTATCTGCGATTGGGGTATTCACAAAAAGGGATCTATTGTGACTGCCCTTGAAAAGATCCAACAGGCAGCTGCAAGAGTCGGATGCAGATGTGTGCACCCAAACGGTGAACAGAAGTTGCTGACCCCTCTGGTTGAGTTAGGAAAAGCTGGAGGAAGCTGAGGAGGAGGGTGACCTGGGAGGAGGGCCAGCAGTTTCAATTAACCTGGAACCCCGAGATCTCTCAGACACTGGATCACTAACCAGGGAGCAGACAGCAGCTGAGATGAGACCCCCCAACACATATACAGTAGAGGACTCCTGGGTCTGGGTTCAGTCAGAGAAGATGCATCTAACCCTCAAGAGACTGGAGGCCCCAGGGAGTTTAGAGGTCTGGAGGGGTGGGTGGGGTGAGGAGATCCTTGGCGTGTGGTGGGCAGGAGGTATGGGATGTGGAACAGTTGGAGGGTGGACCAGGAAGGGAATAAAATCTAGAGTATAAATATAAATAAATAAAAAAAATAAAAGAGTAAAAATCTAGTACAGGAAAATACCTTCCTAGAGAAAGCAAGTGGAGGGAGGGAGAGAACAAATTTTCTGAGAAACAGAATACTGATCAAAAGGGGAGAGATGGAAGCAATGCGTCTGAGGAACAGCCACTGTGCACATGACGGAGCACTGTGCACATGACGGAGCACTGTGCACATGACGGAGCACTGTGCACATGACATCACTAAGGAGGGCCAGGGAGTGAAGCTGGAGAACACAGCCTCAAGAGCCTCGTGTGCTGTGGCAGCGTATCTCTACAACTGTCAAACACGGAAACAAAAGAAGCGTTAATTATATGTTCACAAGATTTTAGCTTTTGAAATCATATTATCAGACAACAAATGAAACTGTGTTTCAGTGTAAGTATAAATGTGTTTAAAGAATTCCTAATTTACTTTTTCTTGGCATGGTAATATAGCTCATCTCAAAACTGAATTTTGGTAATGTCAATATGCCCATCATTCAGAATCTGTCAAGCTTGAAAGCAACACTCTTCCCCTCAAAGAAGCATCTGCTTATCCTTATGCTCATTCAAATCTGTGGCAGGAAAAGCAGGCATAGTTTTATGTATACAACTCTGAACTGCTTAATGTTGAGCTATAGAATACCGTTGGTAAATATTATGGCAAAGTTGCTTACGGACAGCACAATACTCAAACCAGCATTATCATTTTCAACTTATTTAATCTCAAGTCGCAATCTTTACACCGAAAGTCCAAAACCAGATGAATGTTCCTCACAGATGTCAAAAATAAACATATCCACTCATAGTGCTTTCTTTTCCAGTCAACACTCACTCTTGATTCTTTATGGCTGTGAATACTGTCAGTGATCCCTGCTTAGCATCTCAGTGAGATTAGCAATGAAAAGATGTGAATTCCAACTTAGCTTTTCCTTGAGTCTATTGGAAAACCCTAAGTAGATGAGATAGATCAAACCTTTGGTTCCATGTAGTTTAAACAGTGGGAAGTTAAATCAAATGGCTATTACTATGCTCTCTGCCAGATCAACTTTGCAATAGTTTACCTTGACCTCTAACCCCAAGTTCTTCAATTTCCCTCTCAGCATGAATCTTCCATATCCAATTTATTTCTTAGTACATGACTGCAGGTCCTTATGATGAACCAATTTCCTTACTCAACTTTCTTCCAAGACCTAGCTTTGCATTCTAAGTCATACTACTAAGTTACAGTGATTGTTTTTTCCTTGTCGTCTTTTCTGGGCCTTGAGTTCAGAGTTAAACACAATGTTAGATGACTCATTGTTTTCAACTGTCATGACAAAGCTTTCAGTATTATTTGGTGGTCCTTCTCCTCTTTGTTTTTGAAGTTCAAGTTAAACCAAGATATATGTTATTATTGCATATTTTCAACTACAATTCTGTATCTGTTTAATGTAAACAATATTTTTTAGATCTATGTTTTGACATTTAATTATAACTTTATATGAAATACATGAATGTTTGTTGTTGATACCTTGTTTTTCACACAAGTAATTGTGACATTTTACATGCTGTTCCCTTGGTGATAAACAAGTAGCCTGACTGCAGCTCCCAAATTCTACAAATAGCCACAGTTCTCAGAAACAATGACTAAGTTAGGGAATAAAACTGCTAGAAATGTTTTTATTTTAGAAACAAATATATATATATATATTTAGTATTTCTACTATACATATTAAATAAGGATACATGTCTCTATAGCTAAAATGTCTATAGTGAATAGAGACTATTATTTAAAAATTGTTGAACAATGTTAATGTATACTATTCTCTTTTAGACATTATATTCTACTTTCAATCTATACACATAAACATGCATTTTTACACACATACACACACAAACACAAAGAGAGAAAGATGGAGGGAGGGCAGGAGAGGGAAAGGAGAGAGAAGAAAGAAACATTTTTTTTTGAGACATGGGTTTTACATGGGTTAGCCTCAAACTCACAATTCTCCTGACTCTACTTAAGTGATAAGATTACAGGTGGGTGTCTTTATGTCAAGTTTCCATTTTATAATTCTGGCATTAATTTTTGAGTATAAATTAATACTAATATAGACGAAGAATTCTGAACCAAGAAATACAAAAAATCTGAAACACTAAGAAATCCAAAACATTTTCAGTACCAAGACAATGGAACACGAGAGAAATCTTATACCTGACCTCATATGATAGCCTGTAGTAAAAATATTTGCAAACTAAAATTATTATATTAAATTACTTTCATGCTCTGAGTATAAGACTTATAAAATAAATTAATTTTGCTCTTAGACTTGATTTTACTTCTAAGTCAACACTTTGTGTATATGTAAATATGCCAAACTTTCAAAACAAAACTCAAAACCACTCAAGTCTGTAATAGTTATGTCATATTGCTTAGCTTTCATTTTTCAGCATGCGATGACCTTTGAAATGTTTTCTCTAAGTCTTTGTCCAATTATCTTTGGCTCTTACTTATCAGTCTTTTCTATTTTAGCTTACATTTTAAAATTCCCCAACCACACGAAGGTCAGGAAGACCAAAGTGTGGATGCTTCAGTCCTTCTTAGAAGGGAGAACAAAATATTCAAGGGAGGAAATACGGAGACAAAGTGTGGAGCAAAGAATGAAGGGAAGGCCATCCAGAGTCTGCTTCAACTGGCTATACCACCATATAAAGACACTAAACCTAGACAATATTGGTGATGCCAAGTAGCACTTGCTGACAGGAGCCTGGTATAGCTGTCTCCTGAGAGGCTCTGTCAGAGCCTAACAAATACAGAGGCGAATGCTCTCAGTAAAACATTGGACTGAGCACTGGGTCCCCAATGGAGGAGTTAGAAGGAGCTGAAGGACTGAAGGAGCTGAAGGGGTTTGCAATCCATAGGAAGAACAACAATATCAACTAACCAGACACCACAGAGCTCCCAGGGACTAAACCACCAACCAAAGAGTACACATGGCTCCAACAGCATATGTAGCAGATGATGGCCTTGGTGGGCATCAATGGGAGGAAAGACCCTTGGTCTTGTGATGGCTTGATGCCCAGTATAGGGGAATGCCAGGGCTGGAGGTGGGAGAGAGTAGGTGGATGAGAGAGGGAACAACCTCATAGAAGCAGGGGGAGAGAGGATGGAATAGGGGGTTTGTGGAGGGGAAACCAAGAAAGGAGATAACATTTAAAATGTAAATAGAGAAAATATCCGATAAAAAAGACATAGATAAAAAAATGTTGAATAAGAAATATTTTCCCATATACAATGTGTATATGACTTAAAACAAGAAGCATTATACCATGAACATAAATAATATTCATGTTTTAATGTTTAAAATGAATTTAAGTATAAAAACCATGTTTTCCCAGCAAAATCTTTAGATTATTTTATTAAAAAAATTCTGTGAAGTTTTGCATCTCAATTTAGATACTAAACCCATATACCTATATAAAAATAAATTTTGAAAGGAAAATTCCGATAAAACTTTCTTACAGATACAAAGTATTCACAATATAATGGTTCCACTGACTCATAATGTTAATTCTGACATACCACATTTCCATGAATACATTGTTTTATTTGATTAAGCTCACCCTTATAAATAACAATGTTTTTTAACCTACACAATTATTTTGGTAAATGGAAAGTAAAAAAAATTATCAAGAACAATTAGATTACCGTACCTCTTTTAGTCTCTTTCTGTTATAGACCTTCTATCTCTCTTTCTCTCTGTCTCTCTCTTTCTGAACAATTTATTCCAAATTACATTAATCTAAAATATAAGGACGCAAACTAAAGAACTGAATTTTGTCTGGCACAGTAGCTTTCAGTTTTCTGTTTTGTTTTTAGATTTTTATATTTCTTTGCTGAGATTTCTCATTCTGTCACTGCAAATGTCTACTTCTTCAATTTTACTCATTGTTTACATAAGGTGTGTGTTAGCACAGTGTGTACATAGGTATGTTTGTCTCTAATGCTAACTTATGTACACATATGTGGAGTTCAGAGAAGAACATGGAGTCTTTTCCTCTATTGCTCTTTGTCTTACTCATGGTCTCTCACAGAAAACAAGGCTCTCCATTTTCTCAGCAAGGGTAAAGGCCACAAACTCTTACAATTCTCCTCTCCTGCCCTCTTCAGGGCTACAGTCATGCAGAGCTATGCTTAGCCTTTTATAGCTCTGCTAGGGATCTGACTTTAGGTCCAATGTTTGCAGATCTTATCCACTGAGTCATCTCCCCAGTCCCTATCATTTAAATTTTTCCAAGCTGTTCCTGATTGCTCACTGATTCACTTTGTTTTGCTTCTTTAAAAGATTTTGTTAAAAGAAGGCAAAACAAACAAAACAAAAAAGGATAGCCAATTCATATTGATGAAGGATTCAAGTACAGTGAACATTATATACACCCAATACTACAACATCATTATCATAAACCAACTCTTCTAGTCCTAAAAGCCAAAAAACCCCTTCAAAACAACAATAGTGGGTGCCTTCAATAACATTTCATTCTTAGTAATCATTCTCATCATCTAAGCCATCCAGATAAAATATATGAACAAACTTCAGAATTAAACTATATTATAGATCAAATGCACTTAACAGACACCTATGAACTATTCCACCCAAAAGGTGCAAAGTACTCTGTGATGGTTTGTATATGCTTGGCCCAAAGAGTGGCACTACTAGAAGGCATGGTCTTGTTGGAATAGGAGTGTTACTGTGGGTGTGGGCTTAAGACCCTCAAACTAGCTGCCTGGAAGTCAGTCTCCCACAACAGCCTTCAGATGAAGATGTAGAACTCTCGGCCCCTCCTGTACTATGCCTGCCTGGATGCTTCCATGTTTCTGCCTTGATGATCCTGGACTGAACCTCTTGACCTGCAAGACAGTTCCAATTAAATGTTGTCTTTTATAAAACTTGCCTTGGTTATGGTGTCTGTTCATATCAGTAAAACCCTAAGACATGCACATTTCTAAATACTGAGTCACTAAAGGAATCAGGAGGGAAATAAAACAATACTTAAAATCAAATGAGAATGAGATCACAACACACTGGAACCTGAGGGTTACAAATGCCTAGTAAAAAAATCAGATATAGTCGAATAATAAAACTCAAGATCTTGGAAAAGTTTACCTCCAAATCAGTGCAAGGAAAGAAATAATAAAGACCAGAGTTGACTTCTGCTTACATTCCTGGCCAAAGAGGAACCTGCCTAGTGCCCTCTGGATACAGGAATATAGGAGCAGTGATTGGCAGGAATATAGGAGCTCCCTGTACTCAAATTCCATGGTAGAGAGAGCTGGACCCTAAAAAGTGCCTATACTCCTGAGAACTCAGAGGAGTCAACTACTTTCTGCCCATATTCTTAACCCAAGAGGAAATCGCCTAGTGCCATCTGTGCCCTCTAGACACAGGGAACTAGAAGCAGTCAGGGGCAGGACCCTTCCAGTTTCTGCCTGCACCGAGAGACTGAAGCCAGTCACCAGGAGTACCTACACACCTGAGAGCAGAGGTAAGACCAACTCTACTGCTCCAAGTGACCCACGTGGAGGCTTCAGTTCACACAAACCCAGGAGTAACTCTCTGTTCCCAGATCCTGCTGAAAGAAAACAGGTCTACAGGAGTGCTGACACAAAGACTTACAGGAGTGTCAAGCCACTGTCAGAGAAAGCAAGACAAGCTAACACCAGAGACAACCTGAGGCAAGAGGCAACTGAAAACAAGACTACTTGGCATCATCAGAGCCCAGTTTCTCACAAAGCAAATACTGGATATTCAAACACAAGATGTGGATTTAAAAGCAAATCTCATAATGATGATGGAGGATTTTAGGAAGGACATAATAACTCCCATATAGAAATACAGGACGGTTGGGGATTTAGCTCAGTGGTAGAGTGCTTGCCTAGCAAGCACAACGCCCTGGGTTCGGTCCCCAGCTCCGAAAAAAGGAAAAAAAAAAAAAAACACACACACACACACAAAGAAATACAGGACACCACAGGTAAACAAGTTGAATCCGTTAAAGAGTAAACACAAAAATCCCTTAAAGAATTTTAGGAAAACACAACGAAACAGGTGAAGGAATTGAAGAAAACAATCCAGGATATAAAAATGGAAATAGAAACAATAAAGAAAGCACAAAGGGAGACAATCGTGGAGTTAAAACCTAGGAAAGAGATCAGGAGTTATAGATGTCATTGGAGTCATCACCAACAGAATACAAGAGACAGAAGACAGACTCTCAGGGGCAGAAGACACCATAGAAAACATCGACACAACCCTCAAAGATAATGTAAAACACAAAAAGCTCCTAACCCAAAACATCCAGGAAATCTAGGACACAATGAGAAGATCAAACCTAAGAATAATAGGTACAGAAGAGAGTGAAGACTCCCAACTTAAAGGGTCAATAAATATCTTCAACAAAATTATAGAAGAAAACTTCCCTAACCTAAAGAAAGAGATGCCCATAAACATACAAGAAGCCTACAGAATTCAAAATAGATTGGACCAGAAGAGAAATTCCTCCTGTCACATAATAGTCAAAACACCAAATGCACAAAACAAAGAAAGAATATTAAAAGCAGTTAGGAGAAAAAGGTCAAGGTTTAATAAAAGGGAGAAAGAAAAATAATAGGAAAAATCTATGTTATTATAACAAATCTCCCTGAATGAATGTAATTAATAAAAAACAAACAGACAAAACAAAACTCATGTCTAAAAAATACCTAAGTTGTTTTCGAAGTTTCTCAATCTCCATGTTTTGTTCAGTTACTGTTTTCAGGAAGTGGTGGTTAGTCTGTCATAAGAACAAATCAAAAACATTAATTAGAACACTTAGGAACTGTATTTTTAACAACATAAAGCATATAAGCCAAAAGGAAAAACCAAAAAAAAAAAAAAAAAGAATCTTGCTAATGACTACATCTTTTGAGGGCAAATGTAACCTTGTGTCTTCAAGAAGAAACCTCCATCACTTTACTCCCATGGATTCTGCTTCAAACTACCGGACCCTGCATTGCTGTACAAGTACTTTCTCTGGCTGATCTTTTACCCCTCAACATGTGTACAAACCTGAAAAGTGCTACAAGTTATGGATTCAATGCTGTATCTTGTAGAACAATGTTAGTGGGATGGGTGGGACAAAACCTGTATCTATCCCTGAGGTTAAGCTCAAGAAATGTTGCTAATTTATCTGGTTAATTTTAAAAAATTGAAAATTCCATGTACTTATTGGAGAAAGACACATGCCACAGTACATGAAGGTCAAAAGCTGACTTGTGGAAATCAGTTCTTTCCTTCTAACACATAGATAGGTCTCAGGGATTAAACTCAGGTTTTCAGTCTTGGCAGCACCCTTTATCTACCAAGTCATCTTTCTGGCCCAATTTTTTTTATTTTAAAATCAATTTATAATATAGATAGTCTTATTATATATAGCTTATTCTTCCTATCTTTCTGACTGCTTCCAGGAATATTCATCTGTGGCAGCTTATTTGTATTTCGTGTTTTATTTTATTTTCATTATAATGTATAAAATGATGGGCTTCATTATAACATGTAAAAGTACAAGTGTGCTCAGTCAGATTTACCCCATTATCATTTCTTTGCCCATTCTCTTCTTTATTCTTTTACATCTCTGTAAGCCCGTTTAAAATAAAAATGTATATCATTTCTTTCTTCTCTCCACCCCTCCCACATTTTACTGCATATATCCCTTCCAAATTCATAGTCTTATTCTTTATTATTGTCATACATGCTTCATGTGTAACTATATAAGTGTAACCTCCTGAGTGTATTTACTGTTGCTTATGTCACTTGTAATTAGATAACCATTTAGGGTGCTCCTGTCTGGTGAAGACAAATTCTTCTCTAAGTAGCTTTCAATCTATAGCTCTTCATTTGGCTACGGGGTGTCTGTTAAGTCTATTTGGTCATCTTCAGGCCTCCCTTCTCCCTGGGGTCCTTGCTACTACTGGCCCATGAGGACAAAATGGGCAGAGTGATGAACAGGGTTTCAGACAGCCAGTGAGTACGAACAGTAATAATGATATACCAAGACCAGCTTTAGGGAGACAGATCAACTTTACTTGGGGTGAATCAAGGGTTATACAGTTTTGGGGAAGGGGATGTTGGAATATTCAGGATGGGCAAAGGTCACTGGCAGAATGCTAAGGTACTGAGATGTCTCAGTAGCATAGGGAAGCATTCCAGGAATCTCAGTGCTAGCTAAAAGGCTTCTTGTCCAGAGAAAGGAAGCTGAACCTGTAATCATAACCAAGGCTATATGACATTTCCTAGGTATAGAGTGTGGGAGCTAGGATCCCTCAGGTTGAGAAGAGAAAGCCTCACTGACAAAGGAGTCTACCATTTTGCACTGAGCTCAGGGCCTTCTGACACATCAGACTTTGACCTTAGCAGCAGGGCAACAGCCCCCTATATGATTTCGTGCTGAAGTTTGTGTGAGTTTTTTCATCTGGATCATTTGTTTACTGATATTGAGTGGGGTAGTGCCATTCCCCACTATTATTACATCCTTTTATATCTAGTAATACTTGTTTTAGAAATGATACACCAACATTTGCTGCATACATACAATTGATAGTTACATTTTCTTTATTTTTTTTCTTTATTTTCTTTTTCTTTGTCAATATATAGGAGCCTCTACCTCTTCAGATTAGTTCTGGCCTGACGTCGTCTGCTCTGTACATATGGGTTTTTACTGTGGCGCATGCCAGATTCCTTCCTAGTTCTTATTTGTTAATCTTTCCTAATGAGAATTATTCTTAGCTCTTCTGATTCTCTTTCCCTGCATTCTGCATTGGAATCTTCAATATATACCCTAATGATGGCTTAGTTGGCATGTGTTGCTTTCAGTTGTGTTCATCTTGGAAGATCTTCATCTCTCCATTGATTTTAAATAACTCTGTTGGATATGATTATCTTAGCTGGCAGCTATTTACTCTAAGAGATTGAAATATATCATATTGTGCTTTCTTGGCTCATAGAATTTCTCCTAAAAGGAGAGGTCTGAAGTAATCCTAAAAAGTTTGTCTTTAGAAGCAACTTGAGATTTTACTTATACTTTTACATTTTGTCATGTTTTCTAACTATTTTTTAAAGGTTTATTTATTATATATAAGTAGCTGTATATATACTGTAGCTGTCTTCAGACACACCAGAAAAGGACATCAGATCTCATTACAGATGGTTGTGAGCCACCATGTGGTTGCTGGGAATTGAACTCAGGACCTCTGGAAGAGCAATCGGCGCTCTTAACCACTGAGCCATCTCTCCAGCCCATGTTTTCTAACTATTATCTGCCTGCCCGCCCATCCCTCCATCCATCCATCCATCCATCCATCCATCCATCCATCCATCCATCCATCCATCCCCCATCTCCTTTATTTAGGGCTGATTCATGTGGTTTTTTTTGAAACACCTTTGCTTTTTCATTTTTTTGGGTGACAGTTTTGGTTTCTAGGCATGAAAGAAAATTGGAATTCTCCTGGTTTTCAGACTGATGATACCTTCTGAGAGAGGACGTCTACCAATTAGCTAGTCACAGGGTTGGGAGGTATCCTATATTATTTTCCTCCTCCTAGAGATAGTGGCAGAAATAGCTTTGTGTACTTGGTTGTGGTAAATGAGGGGCAAGACACTGTGGCATGCATCAGTCTATGTTATGAATTCCTCATTTTCCCCAGGCAGATACACTGTGCTGGACATAGCACAAAGACCAACAAGACTGTCATGTTTCTAGATAACGCTAAGAAGATAGGATGCTGGATGCAAAGATTTATTTTTTCCTGCAGGAAGAAGCCAAGAGCTGAGCTTTTACTCATTAGCTAGTAATGAGTAAGAAATGGATGGGGTCAATGACATCTACTAGTCCAAGCAGCACCACAGCACCATTTTCTGCACAGTGGCTAAACTGTCTAGGAACTTTGAGAATTCCAAGCCAAACAAGACAGAAGTCAATCTTTTGAGAATCCATTCAGAGAAGTTGAGGCTCTTATATGTGCATGCCAATGTCTGACTTCTTCTAGAGGAAGCTGGAAGCTAGAATTATTTTTGATCATAGGATCCTATGGTGCGGTACTGGACTTTTGGTACAAAGTAAAATCAACCCACTGGCTTTACCAAGTCTGGTAAAATCATCTCTCGGATGAAGAAACTGTTCAATGGTTCTGACTGCTGAATTACAGAGAGAGAGAGAGAGAGAGAGAGAGAGAGAGAGAGAGAGAGAGAGAGAGAGAGAGAGAGAGAGAGAGAACGAACGCGGAAAAGGGTTCTGTCTATTCTCACACCTTCCTCAAGTCTTACTAAAATACTCTTATACTCATACTAAATATTTCCTATACTCATTATTTTACTGTGTATCAGCAGCCTAGTAAGAGACATTTTTAATGGAAATTGCTTGTCTTTTATAGGCAAATTCCTTTTTTTTTTTTGATTTTGACTCAGATTGGCTTCTGCAACTAAGCTCTGGATGCTCTTTGATTTACACAAGATTGTTTCATGAGAGTTTTGTAGTTGTTTGGTTAAAAAAAAAAACAAAACTCTATAGTTCTGGTCTGAGAGTATGCATTTTTTTTTCCTTTTTATTTTTTTTTTTTTTTTTTGTTTTGGTTCTTTTTTTCGGAGCTGGGGACCGAACCCAGGGCCTTGCGCTTCCTAGGTAAGCGCTCTACCACTGAGCTAAATCCCCAGCCCCTTTTTTCCTTTTTAAAACAGGGTTTCACAAGCATTGCCTTAATTCAAAGAGATCTGCCTACCTTGGCCATTGCTTCATGAATGCTGGAATGAACGGCATCAGCATATACCCCTTGTTTTACATACCCCTTGGGAATACTCAAACATGCTTTTCCTATGACTTTCCTTAAAAATATTTAGTGGTCACTGATACAATAAGGTATCTATAGCAGAGATACCAAAGGATTATTAATTCCTACAGTTCTGAGAGATATACTCAGAGAAACGATAAATAATTGTGACACTAGGTTAAAGTATTAGCTTCCGTGTAGAAATATATTATTAAAAAGCCTTTAATTATGAACTCAGCAATCCTTTTGTCTTGGAGCATTAAGACTCCTCAGAAGTAAATTGTAAAAAAAAAAATAGTAACAATAAAATAAGTCTATGATTAGAAATCTCAAATGTTAACCAGATTTGGTAGCTCATGTCTACAACCCAGTACTAGGGAAAGTGAGGCAGGAGGACTGTCAGGAGTTTGAAGCCAGGTCGGGTAAATCCAAGCTAGCCTAAGTCATAGTATGAGACTAATGTCTCAAAAATAACACAAACAAAAAAGGAGATTCTATATGTTAGCATAAGTAGTCAACATTTGATTAATAAGACATTGCAATAAAATGGGATAACTTACTTTTGATGACATAACTCTACTCTTAAGCACAGACATTGTTTAGGTATTAGCAAGAATTAGCAGAGTAACTAGGGAAGAATGAAAAGCAAAGGGAGGGATCACCCAGAGTGCTATAATTCTATTTAATTCTATTTTAATTCTATATAATTCTATTACTCAACAATGAGTAAAAATAAAATTCCAAGGAGATAAACAAAAGAAAAGGAGAATTAACAGACAGGAAGTAGAACAGGGAGGCTGAATAATATTTGTTTTAGAAAATTTAGAAAAATTTACATATATATACATTACACATATTAATCCATATATAGGCAGTTGATTTAAATGTTTCTTAGTTTAATTCTTTAAAACAAATCAATTCATTCATTCAACACAGAACTATGTACTTCTTAACACATTTCTGGCTGTGTGTGATAAGAAACACTAAAGATTAGGTGTGTGCATTACTTTTGAGGAGTTGATTACTCTACTCTTAAGAGAGCTTGCCAAATACCCTGAGAAAGTTTTCAGATTAGGATGAAATTCAAATACACATGGGTTAGATCTTTAAAGGGCACTGTTCAGTTTAAAGAAGTGTGTTCAGTTACTGCATATGTAAGGAAATCAGAAGAGATACTGTTCATATGCCTTAATTCAGACAACATGTTTTGTTGCTTTGATGTGAATAAGAATGAATAAATATAGTTACAGTTTCTAATTTATAAAAAGTACAGAAACATCACTCTACTCTTAAGCACAGACACTGTTTAGGTATTAGCAAGAATTAGCAGAGTAACTAGAGAAGAATGAAAAGCAAAGGGAGGGATCACCCAGAGTGCTATAATTCTTTAATTCTATTAATTAATTCAGGTACACAAAATGTTTATTTCCACTTACCATTTCAATGTTCTCATTAGCAACATGGAGTTTCTTGGTTAGTTGTTGAAAATTGTTCAGCTGATCCTAATAGGAAAATAAAGCAAGTCCATAATGTTTGGCCTGTAGCCCATGCTTTAAATAAAACTAAAATCAAGTCTAACATCATACACCTAAATTTGTATGACATGAGCATTATAACTTTTATTGTGTGAATTGAGTAGTGAAATAAAGAAAAAAATATAAATGATTAAAAATGAAACATGGAGGCAATGGTGTTACTAATGGTTTACATTTATGTAAAATCATTATTTGTATAAATACATTCACCAATAAATAATATTTTAAATATAAAACTTAAATATAAAAGATATATTTACAAACATTTAAGTGACTAGAAATTTCAAAACCTAGAGAGTATGTGCACAGCACTGGAAACTACACATTCAAGTATATCTAAAATGGATAAGATTAATTGTGCAAAGGAGTCACTGTGGTAATTGTACAACTATTGTAAGAAAGACCCATGCCTCACAAGTTTAAAATAATTTCATCAGGTCATACAGTCCCATTAAGCACTAATTGTACAAATAACAAAGTTGGAGCAGGTTGTTAACGTAATAGATAACAAATGATTAATAGATAACCAGGGAAATAAGATGAAGTACTATTTGTAAATTTATTCATTAAAAAAATCAAATGTTGTAGAAATTACTATAGTAGAAGGATATTATGTGAGAATGACAAAATAAATTTATGGCCTTACTATTGATCTGAATTAGGAAACAGCCTTGAAGAATTTACTTGTATTATCTACTAGAACCCAGAAGCTAAAAGTTTTATAGATCAGATTATATATGTTATTTCAAACCACAGAATGGATTAAAAGAATATTTGTAAACTAGAATATCATATAAGTATCACTAGGATTACAGTCAGAAGTTTACTATGATGCTATTAAGAGTATTCACAAACCTGAACTGAAGAATCGACAAATGAGAATTATGATAATCCACTTATTTTAACAGATAACTCTTAACTCCATAGTACTCAAATGTACTTAGCATTAAAAGATCGAACAATAACAAAAAACCAATGAGGGGAGACTTAGCAATGAGACAGGAAGTCTTTATGAGACAGTTTGTTAACAGAGGTATAAATCAAAAGTTAGATGCCCAATATAAAAACACTTTTGCGGGGTTGGGGATTTAGCTCAGTGGTAGAGCGCTTGCCTAGTAAGCGCAAGGCCCTGGGTTTGGTCCTCAGCTCCAAAGGATAAAAACACTTTTGCTCTAGATAGAAATAAATCTTCAATAACTAATAAGACTTATATGATAAAATTATAATTAATTTATTGTCAACATTGTAGACATCTATTGTAGTAATCTGTTCAATATTCAGTTGTGTGAACATTGCTATTTAAAAGTGCATCATTGCATTTGAACGAGTTTCTCCACTCACTGGAACTCAATGAATAATTCTGGTTTTGTTTCAAAAAAGGTAGGAAATTAATTAATTAAAACGCCAGAGGTCAGTTTATAAAAAACAATTTTATATTTCTTTCCCAAACTAATACACCTTTTAATTTTAATTCTAGTTGCATTCAAACACAGAATGCATGGAGGCAGGTCTTGATTCCTAATCTGTTTCAATGATGCTGAGACATATTTATTTCTAACATTAAAAAACATGATAGACTTTAGGAGCTTCTTTCCAAAACAATGTTTTTCATGATACAATTTCCAACAAATATATAAGAAAATCATGGAACCTAGGCTTACTTTTTGTTTCCGGTTTTCAAATACATGAATCTGGGCTTCAGTCATATGTTCCTGGTAGAGTTTCTGAACACTTTCTAACTCCTGAGACGCAGTCTGCCAGAGTTGAACAGCCCAATTTTTCTCCTATCAAACAAAAACAAAAAAGCCTGATAGTTTCTTAAAGTATCAGCAAGCTATTTACTGATGGAATATATAATCATTTATAGGTACAAATGAGTACCTATAAAGTTGCAAAGCAAATCTACAATGTATATAAAGATGCTAGCCATGCATAGTTTAGTGTAAGAACACTTTCAGGGAATGCTTTATTTAGGGAAGTTAACTATTATGTGATATACTTAACACAAACTACAATGACCACAATCATGACTAGATGATGCACTCTTAGGGAATAACATTGTATATATAGTCCACCACTGACAGGTTGTTATGTGGGATGTGACTGTAATATAATCTTCAGGCTTTTAAAATTTTAGTAATTTTCTTATGTTGAGAATTTCCTTTTACTTAGATTTAATAGCTAAAATTAATGTTATCAGCAATACATATTGAAAGTCACTATATTTCTTTTATAAAATGTAAAAATTAAGCATTGATATTACCAAGAGAAGGTACAATATGTAAAGAGGTAAGTGCTGATTGTAGGAATAAAAAGAACAGGAACAATAAAGAAGTATTTAGAACTTAAACATTACTAACTTGGATACAATCATCTTTATAAATGTTGATTGTTCACATCTATAAATCCTGAGTTGGTGATGCTGTTAAGGGAGCTTAAAGGAAGGAGAGGGGGCTCTGTCAGAGGAAGTCAACACTATGTGCAGGTTTTGGAGGTTTATATCTTTGTCCCACTTCTAGCTTGCTGTATCTGCTTCCTATCATGGTTGAAAGAAGACCTCTCAGTTTTCTGTTCCTGTTACTGGCCTCTACTGTTTTCTTGTCACTGTGGGGACTAAGTCTCTGGAATCATAAGCCAAATAAATCCTTTCTTCTTTTTGTTTTCATCTTTATTAACTTGGGTATTTCTTATCTACATTACGATATTTCGATTTGTTATTCCCTTTCCCGGTTTCTGGGCCAACATCCCCCTAACCCCACCCCCACACCCACCCCTTCTCTACGGGTGGTCCCCTTTCCATCCTCCCCCCATTACCGCCCTCCCCACAACAATCACGTTCACTGGGGGTTCACTCTTGGCAGGACCAAGGGCTTCTCCTTCCAATGGTGCTCTTACTAGGCTATTCATTGCTACCTATGAGGTTGGAGCCCAGGGTCAGTTCATGTATAGACTTTGGGTAGTGGCTTAGTCCCTGGAAGCTCTGGTTGGTTGGCATTGTTGTTCATATGAGGTCTCAAGCCCCTTCAAGCTCTTTCAGTCCTTTCTCTGATTCCTTCAATGGGGGTCCCGTTCTCAGTTCAGTGGTTTAATTATGGCATTTGCCTATGTATTTGCTGTATTCTGGCTGTGTCTCTCAGGAGAGATCTACATCTGGTTCCTGTCAGCCTGCACTTCTTTGCTTCATCCATCTGATCTACTTTGGTGGCTATATTTGTAAGGGGCACATGTGAGGCAGGCTCTGAATGGGTGTTCCTTCTGCCTCCGTTCTAAACTTTGCCTCCCTATTTCCTTCCAAGGGTACTCTGTTTGCCCTTTTAAAGAAGGAGTGAGGCATTCGCATTTTGGTCATCCTTCTTGAGTTTCATGTGTTCTGTGCATATATAGTAATTCAAGCATCTGGGCTAATATCCACGTATCAATGAGTGTATACAATGTGTGTTTTCCTGTGATTGGGATACCTCACTCAGGATGATATTTTCCAGTTCCATCCATTTGTCTATGAATTTCATAAAGTCATTGTTTTTGATAGCTGAATAATATTCCATTGTGTAGATGTACCACATTTTCTGTATCCATTCCTCTGTTGAAGGGCATCTGGGTTCTTTCCAGCTTCTGACTATTATAAATAAGGCTGGTGTGAACATAGTGGAGCATGTGTCTTTGTTATATGTTGGGGCATCTTTTGGATATATGCCCAAGAGAGATAAAGCTGGGTCCTCAGGTAGTTCAATGTCCAATTTTCTGAGGAACCTCCAGACTGATTTCCAGAATGGTTGTACCAGTCTGCAATGCAACCAACAATGGAGGAGTGTTCCTCTTTCTCCGCATCCTCGCCAGCATCTGCTGTCACCTGAGTTTTTAATCTTAGCCATTCTCACTGGTGTGAGGTGAAATCTCAGGGTTGTTTTGATTTGCATTCCCCTGATGACTAAAGATGTTGTACATCTCTTTAGGTGTTTCTCAGCCATTCGGCATTCCTCAGCTGTGAATTCTTTGTTTAGCTCTGAACCCCAATTTTTAATAGGGTTATTTGTCTCCCTGCAGTCTAACTTCTTGAGTTCTTTGTATATTTTGGATATAAGGCCTCTATCTGTTGTAGGATTGGTAAAGATCTTTTCCCAATCTGTTGGTTGCCGTTTTGTCCTAACCACAGTGTCCTTTGCCTTACAGAAGCTTTGTAGTATTATGAGATCCCATTTGTCGATTCTTGATCTTAGAGCATAAGCCACTGGTGTTTTGTTCAGGAAATTTTCTCCAGTGCCCATGTGTTCGAGATGCTGCCCTAGTTTTTCTTCTATTAGTTTGAGTGTATCTGGTTTGATGTGGAGGTCCTTGATCCACTTGGACTTAAGCTTTGTACAGGGTGATAAGCATGCATTGATCTGCATTCTTCTTCATGCTGACCTCCAGTTTAACCAGCACCATTTGCTGAAAATGCTGTCTTTTTCCATTGGATGGTTTTGGCTCCTTTGTCAAAAATCAAGTGATCACAGGTGTGTGGGTTCATTTCTGGGTCTTCAATTCTATTCCATTGGTCTATCTGTCTGTCTCTGTACCAATACCATGCAGTTTTTATCACTATTGCTCTGTAATACTGCTTGAGTTCAGGGATAGTGATTCCCCTTGAAGTCCTTTTATTGTTGAGGATAGTTTTAGCTATCCTGGGTTTTTTGTTATTCCAGATGAATTTGCAAATTGTTCTATCTAACTCTTTGAAGAATTGGATTGGTATTTTGATGGGGATTGCATTGAATCTGTAGATCGCTTTTGGTAAAATGGCCATTTTTACTACATTAATCCTGCCAATCCATGAGCATGGGAGATCTTTCCATCTTATGAGATCTTCTTCAATTTCTTTCTTCAGAGGCTTGAAGTTCTTATTGTACAAATCTTTCACTTGCTTGGTTAAAGTCACACTGAAGTATTTTATATTATTTGGGACTATTATGAAGGGTGTCATTTCCATAATTTCTTTCTCGGCTTGTTTCTCTTTTGTGTAGAGGAAGCTACTGATTTATTTGAGTTAATATTTTACCCAGCCACTTTGCTGAAGGTGTTTATCAAGTTTAGTAGTTATCTGGTGGAACTTTTGGGAATCACTTATCATCTATACTATCTATACTATCATATCATGCAAATAGTGATATTTTGACTTCTTCTTTTCCAATCTATATCTCTTTAATCTCCTTTTGTTGTCTGATTGCTCGGGCTAGAACTTCAAGAACTATATTGAATAAGTAGGGAGTGGGCAGCCTTGTCTAGTCCCTGATTTTAGTGGGATTGCTTCAACTTTCTCTCCATTTAGTTTAATGTTAGCTACTGGTTTACTGTATATGGCTTTTATTATGTTTAGGTATGGGCCTTGAATTCCTATTCTTTCCATGACTTTTATCATGAAGGGGTATTAAATTTTGTCAAATGCTTTCTCAGCATCTAATGAAATGATCATGTGGTTTTTATCTTTCAGTTTGTTTTTATAGTGGATTACGTTAATGGCTTTCTGTATATTAAACCATCCCTGCATGCCTGAAATGAAGCCTGCTTGATCATGATGGATGATTGTTTTGATGTGCTCTTGGATTCGGTTTGCAAGAATTTTATTGAGTATTTTTGCATCATTATTCATAAGGGAAATTGGTCTAAAGTTCTCTTTCTTTGTTGGGTCTTTGTGTGGTTTAGGTATAAGAGTAATTGTGGCTTCATAGAAGGCATTCGGTAGTGCTCCATCTGTTTCAATTTTATGGAATAGTTTCGATAGTATTCGTATGAGGTCTTCTATGAAGGTCTGATAGAATTCTGCACTGAACCCATCTGGACCTGGGTTCTTTTTGGTTGGGATACCTTTAATGACTGCTTCTACTTCGTTAGGAGTTAAGGGGGTGTTTAAATGTTTTATCTGTTCCTGATTTGACTTTGGTAAATGGCATATGTCTAGGAAATTGCCAATTTCCTGCAGATTTTCAAGTTTTGTTGAATATAGGCTTTTGTATTAGAATCTGATGATTTTTTGAAGTTCCTCTGATTCTGTAGTTATGTCTCCCTTTTCATTTCTGATTTTGTTAATTTGGATACACTCTATGTGTCCTCTGGTTAGTCTGGCTAAGGGTTTATCTATCTTGTTGATTTTCTCAAAGAACCAACTTTTGGTTCTGTTGATTCTTTCTATGGTCCTTTTTGTTTCTACTTGGTTGATTTCAACTCTGAGTTTGATTATAAATCCTTTCTTCTTTAAGTTGCTTTTGGCCATTGCACTTTATCACAGCAAGCTTATCTCAGGGGAAGTAAAGTGCACCACTTGTATTTTTCCTGAAAAGGCAGAGCTAAAAGATGGTCATTCCTAGAGCATGCTGAGTATACTTTAGAATATAGAATTTCAATTTCTATAAATGATTATGAAATTATGCACTCAGAAAATGCACAGATGAACTCCAACCCCCAATTATGGAGGTTGGCTTTAAATTTATGATCTTTTTGCCTCTGCCTCCTAAATGATGAGAATATACAAAAATACATGGTCAAATGCTGAAATTCTATGTGAACAAATACATGTGACCAAAACACAGTTCAAGGGGAAAAAAAAAGATACTACTACTATCACCAGGAAGGAGGTTATCCAGATGGTCTCTTCCTAAAATCCCCTATCTAATTGACTGTCATCTTTTTTTCTGAAACCATTCATTAGTTTTGTCAGTATGTGAATCATCAAATTTGTTGATAAACAGAATTTGGAGGTAGAAGACATAGTTCAGATCTTCAAGTCCTGCATGGATAATTACAGACAACTGATTTCCTTCAGATTTTTATTTCCTTTAATATTTACCATTTCATTTCTTAATCATTCAGGTTATTAAAATGTCTCATATTTCAAAAAGCCCCAGAATAAGAATGACAAGAATTACCTGCAGTAGCACTTACAGTGTCCCTGCCTACTTTTCTGTTGTTTTATTTTTTTCAGATTTATTTTCTGTATTTTGTGTGCACGTATATGTGGACCATGTATGTGCCTAGTGCACACAGAAGTTAGAAGAGGCATTGCACCCCCTGATAATGGAGTTACAGATACGCGTGAGCCAGAATCTGTGTGCTGATAACTGAACCTAGGTCCTCTGTAAGATCAACACATGCTTTAGGTGCCTGTCATCTCTTCAGCACTTGTTCTTCATCTTTAGCCTAGGGCTTTGTACATGACAGACACGTACTCTGTAAAATCCAGATTCTTAAAGTAGTAGTTCTGAAAGGTCCAGCATTATTGAAATCTTCTCAGAACTATTAGAAATGCAAATTATTGAGCTTTGCATTGAGAAATGAGAGATGTAGAAATTTTGTTTCTACATGTCTCAAAGTGACTATGATATATATGATTTTGAGAACTCCTAAGTTAATACATAACTTTTGAATCATATGAGTTTATCATTTCAACCCTCCAGTTTAATTTATTCTGCATTTTTTAGATTTTAGAATTATTTCCTATTTTTCATTTTCAGAAACATATAAGTTCAATTAATATTTCCACATTTTAACATATAGTTCATATTTGTAAATATCTATTCTTTTTGCTTTTAATTATGTGCACACATATATTTGTGTGCAGGAGTATGCGCATGTGCACAAGTGCCTGTCAAGGTCAGAGGTCTCAAGATCTCCTGGAGGTGGAGCTGGATTACAGGTAATTTTGCCTCCCTTGGCTTGGGTGTTGGGAACTAAATTCTGTTCATCTGGAGGAACATTATGCTCTCTTAACCACTGAGCCATCTTTCCACCCCAACATACCATTCTTTAAAAAAAAAAATCATTAGTTCTTTGAGAATTTTGTACACTGTGTTTTGATCATACTGATCCCCCCACCTCCCAACTCTTCTCAAACTCATTCAATCCCTTCAGCCCTGGATAGCCTAGAACTCTGCTACCTAGACCATGAATCTAATTCACATTCAAAGAGATTCACCTTCCTCTGCCTCCTGCATTCTGAGTGTAAAGGCATCTGCCACTATACCCAGCTCCCACACAAACTCCTGACAAGAGTCTGCATGATGTCATCATTTAAGTAGTCAAAGAATATAAACATTTTAAGACTCTTAGTGTCAAAGTTATGCTTTTCAGAAGTTTTATAAATCATAGTAATGTAACAGAACAAAATATTCAAAACTAAATGTATTCATATTTTACTCTTGCTGTTCTATCCAAAAGCAATATATGTTGTCTGTAAATAACTTTTAAATATACTTTTAATTCTTATTTATATCTTGATGATTACTAATGAAGACAGGAATAGAAATAAGGGTAACTTATTAACTTAAATATATGTTCAGCACTATACTAAATATGTTGTAGGCTCAAGCCTAATTAGAATAAAATTCTAATAAAGTAAATTATAATCCATAGATACAAATGAGGAAGATGAGCTGATAATGATGTAGAGAGCTCCCAAGGTTACACAGTTTAAAAGGAAAACGGAGATCAAATACGAGACTTCTGACCAGCCCCACCCAGTAGTACCTCATCACTTGTTGTCTTTTCCTAAAAGGTCAATGAAAGAAAGAGCCCAGTTCTGTATTAGTAATATTATATGACAGTCTGTCACATAATAGGTGCTTAATAAATATTTATGGAATGAAGGTATTTGAATTATTAATGGATTATTATGTCTATAACAGTCATCTCTTGGTAAGGGGAAGAAAGAATTAACCCCTTCCTTCAGCATACCAAAATCTGCAAAGGATCAAGTCCTTTATATAGTAGGGCAAAGTATTTACATATAATGTTCATGCCTGCTCCCATAAACATTATCCACAGCTTACTCACATCTAACACAGTGTTCTGTAAATACTTTACATACTCTAATGTTTAGTTGTAAGAAAATGTCTATTTATGGTCAATATAGACACAATACTTTTTATATATATTTCTAAGTGTTTATCTTTTTTTCTTTTTTATTTGTTCTTCTCTCATATATTATATCTTGATTCCAGTTTCTCCTCCCCTTTCTCCTCCCAGTCCTTCCTCACCACCACTACCCCAGCCCAGGTCTATTCCTCCCCCTTTCTATTCAGAAAAGAGAAGACCTCCCAGAGATATCATCCAAACACGGCATTTTTAAGAATATTTTTTTGATCCATGGCTGTCTTAATCTATTGGTGTAGAGCCTAGAGATAAGAATGGCCAATTGTATTTTGAACAAATAAAGTACACAAAGAACTCTTTTTTTCTTTCAATATTCAACTTTAAATATTCTATTAATTTAGTTATTATGTGTTAATTTTAAGTAAGTTTCCAGAGTATAACACTAAGACCATTCAATCTTGTAACAGATCATCATATTCAGTTTTTTAAAATCAGATTTTGAAAGCAAATTAACACAAAAATAGCTATGTATTTAATTAGAGTGCCTGGCTAATATGTGCATGGCCTTAATTCCAATCTCCACCCAATCTTAAAAATGTCCACACATTAAAAAAAGTAACATACTAGTACTTACATAGTAATCAGGCACTACTGTTCTATGAACTTTCTAACATTTCAGGAGTAATAAATGCATTGTATGCCATGGCTTTCTAAAAGATACCTCAATATCTAGCATTTGAAAGTATAATTTCCACGTATATCTGTATGAACAACTGTAAATTCCTCCAGAATGGAACAGAGAAACGTTTTCCACATCATTTTTCCTCTGTACTTTTTAAGCTCCTTTTATTTATATAGTGAAAAAGTTCAATGTTAGAACATGTTCCTGATCAACATAAGCACAGCCTTTCTAATTTACCTAAAATAGTATTCATAAATAGTCTCAAACCAGATTTCTAGGGAATAAAGCTATACGTTTTTACAGATAATTATAAAATCAAATCTGTGATTCATAATTTCCAGGACTATTTATAAACAAAGAAATTGAGGCACAAAAATATTTTTCTCCACAGAGCTACGAAGTAGAAGAATCAGACTCATATAAGGTCTGAGACACAGGGATGCATAATTAGAAAATGAAATAAAAGTTTTCTTATGCACAAATTACAAAAATTATAACATCGAAAAATGAAACATATAGGACACAGAATCACAAAAATTTCAAAAACTACGAGGGGAGAGAAAATAGCCACAGAAAATATAGTTTTAGTAGGATAATTATGTAATCCTTTTTTGTTAAATCCTTTTATAATCTTTGAAAATTGAAAAGGTATCAGAATAAAAACAGAAAAATATGTAAATTTACAGGAATTAAAACACTGATCACTCTTTTCTTTAGCATTTTCTCTTAACATTAATTATTCTTAAGGGACAAAAATGTTCAAAGTGCAATATGATTCAAGTGGAATATATTTGAAACTGTATTTGTAGCAAATAGTAAGGGCATTTATCTACACATTTTAAGTCATAGCAAAATCAAGGGTTATAAATTTTGTTAATCTGTTAAATAACAAAAGGTCAGTCCTGAAATTCTACATATAGACTGAACATTATATAGACTGAAGTTATATTTAGGAATATGTATGTATATACATATATGCAGGTAACTCCAACTGATGAAAACAAAGGTCATGAGTTTGAAGGGTATATTGGAGGGTTTGGCGTGGGAGAGGAAAGAAGAGAAGGAAGAAATGATGTAATTGTAGTATCAAATATAAAAATTTAAAAAGATTAACACATTTCTGAAGACTTTAAATTTAATAAGTAAAAAATATGCCACTTACTTGATTGGCTATTTGCAATTGTTCTTGAAGATTCCTCACGGTCTCATCATCTGCACAGATGTCATTTCCTATCCCTGTGCCAAAGGGAAGGGCTTCCAATTGCTTTTCAACAGCATCTTTTAATTTACTGTGTAACCTTTGCAATAAGCAGTTAACATTATACTCATTTTAATAACTCATTTTGGGGGTTCATTAATTCAACATGAGTCACATATTTCTCATATGAAATCATCTTAGTAGATTTTTTATAAAAATAGGAAGTCATTAAACACTATATGAGTAAAAATATGAATATTTTCAAACATATCAAACTGATGATAATTCAGGCAGTGCTCAGTTTGTCCTACAGAGATTTAAAAATTTCAGAAAGGTAAAATTCAGATGTTTCATCATACTAAATAATAAAAACAATTCAAAGATAAAATGTCATCTATTATACATATGAATTTCTGACATACTTTTTTCTTATTTTTTTTCTAATATTCCTATGCTATGTAATTACCAGATAATTATTTCAAACTATTAGAGACCTCAAAAAAAAAAAACAAAAAAACAAAACAAACAACTTTTTACAAATGGGCCATACAGTTCAAATACATTTTGTTCAAGAGTTAATTGCACTTTATCTCTTTGAATTTATTTTAGTTATTTTTTATATTCTGCTTTTTCAATCTAGTTGAACATTCCTAATTTCTCATTCATTGTTTCTCATCTCTACTGTTTTAGAATTCTATTTGGTTCCATTTTAAAGAATGCACCTTAGTGCAGCTCCTACTGAAGCTAAAAAATGAAACTATCACATGATCCAGCCCTACCACTCCTAGGGAGATACTTTGATGGGATCTTAGTATATAGCAGACGCATATCCACGTGAACTATAGCAATATTCATAACATAGAAGTTGTGGAAGCAATCTGGATGTCAGAAAATGACACATATACAGTGAACTTTATTCAACTCTAAGAAACAAAATGGGTAGAGCCTGAGATTACTTATGGTAAATATTGTAGGTTTTTTTCTTATGTGGGATTTAGACTTTCAAGAAATATGCAAGGCATAAAAATAAGAGCAACTACTTGGGAGGAGGAAGGAATTTTGCTGGGTGAGACTGAGTAATTGGAAATGCCCAATACTTACTAGGCACTCAAATATTTTTGAGTAATTACTTTTTTGTTATTGTAACCAAATACCTGATAAGGTATTAAGGGAGGACCAGTTTCTTTTTGGTTCAGAACAGATCAAACTGGGAAACTCATGGAGCAGGTGCTTCCGTGTCAGTGTAAGAATAGGTGGGCTCTATGTGTTCAACTCCGAGGACATCAGAGAAGGCAGAGAAATGGGAATGCCATCACTCATCTGGCTTTCTATCTTTCCCTCTTTATTCAGTCAGGAACTCATGGGCTGGTGCTGCTCACATCAGTGTTTTCCCTCCTCAGGTAAACCTCTCAGGAGAAGCCCTCCTTTCCAAGCCCTTAGCACATGTGTCTTCTGGTGATCCTAAATCCTATCAAGTTGGGAATGAAGATTAACTATAAATGATTATTTTACTGCTTCACTATTATTAACTCAGAAGATACACGGTTCCAGATTTTTGTTAGTAGCTCCATACTGTCCTTTGAGAAGCAAACGTTTTAGCACCTTTCTTTCTTTCAGTCTTTCTGAGTCTCTGGAACCTGAGCTCATGGTTAAAACAATTGTGTCTAAGTATGTATTCCCTTGTAAGTCAACCAAGCGCCACTGAAAACATCCAAGAATCTTTGGGTAGCACAAATTGGTCTTGATGGGGGGCAGGGACATGAAGTTTGGTAACTTTAGTATCTTCCTTATAAAGTGATTTAATTTATAATCAGTTCCTAGATATTATGCATTCCTATACAAATATATTAAAATGTTTCCAAAATCCAATACTATGGCACTGTACACAACTGTATAACCCAAGGTACTCATGTGTACTTTTCTTAAAATATTTTCCCTGTAATTTATAAATTATTTTGACTTTGCAATCATTAACTATGACGTATAGCTAAAAGTACAACTTTTCTTTAAAGACATAGCTAGCAGAGCTTGCTTTAAAACCTTGTAGCATTTTCAAAAGTGCCTTTAATAAACCAAGAATTCATTTTTCTATTTTTCTGTCATAAAATCCAATTGCTGCTATGGTTTAGATTTGGATTCTGTCAAATGTGTTGAAATGTGATGCTTTTTGTAACATTATTCCAAGGGAGTCAAATCTCTAGGAGGTGATTCACTGTGTGGAAGTAAGATATCTTGAGAATGAATTAGGTCTTGTGATTAACAGGCATGAGAGCGACTATTATGACATATGCTAGCAAGCAAGTTCCTTCTCCCTTCTACTTTGCATTTTTTCCACCAGAATACATCAGCATGAGGCCCTGACCAGAAGCTGAATGAGGTCAGTACAATGTTCCTGGAACTCCAGAACTGTGAGACTCAAATAAGCATATTTTCTTTATGAAATACTCAGGATCAGACAATTTTTATAACAAGCAAAACAAACAAAATCCCAAAACCAAAAATAAAAACAAACAAGCCCCACACCTGCACCATTACACTTGGAAATAAGTAGAGATTTTAAAGACTAGGTTCAAGATAGCTGCACATAAAAGGAAGAATGCTGTAAACATGTATATAAAGCAACTAAATGGTTACTATCTTTACACCATACAATGCCTTGTCTTTCTAGTACACTAGAAACCAAGCCCAACTTAGTTTATGTTTGAAAAATTACTGTAGTATTCTTTACTGGGATATTAAAAGTCTGTTTAACAATAATTATTTTGAGAAAACATTAAAGCTAAAAAAAACCCACATAGACTTAAAAAACACAATGAATGAAAAATTAAAACCTAATTTTAAATTTTAATCAGTTGTACATTTTAGTAAAAATCCATAAATCAAAAAGGAGAATAAAATATTCTTTAAAGAGAGAAAATGCAACCACTGAACTGAGAATAGGACCCCCGTTGAAGGAATCAGAGAAAGAACTGGAAGAGCTTGAAGGGGCTAGAGACCCCATATGTACAACAATGTCAAGCAACCAGAGCTTCCAGGGACTAAGCCACTACCTAAAGACTATACATGGACTGACCCTGGACTCTGACCTCATAGGTAGCAATGAATATCCTAGTAAGAGCACCAGTGGAAGGGGAAGCCCTGGGTCCTGCTAAGACTGAACCCCCAGTGAACTAGACTGTTGGGGGGAGGGCGGCAATGGGGGGAGGGTTGGGAGGAGAACACCCATAAGGAAGGGGAGGAGGGAGGGGGATGTTTGCCTGGAAACCGGGAAAGGGAATAACACTCGAAATGTATATAAGAAATACTCAAGTTAATAAAAAAAAAAAAAAGAGGAGATTAAAAAAAAGAGAGAGAAAATGATAATATAGTTAAAGCTAAAATATAATTCCATAGGAATGCTACATGTTCTGGCTAGTTTTTGTTTGTTTGTTTGTTTGTTTGTTTTTTAAATCATTTAGTTAAGTCAACTTGATACACTCTAAGGTCATCTGGGAAGAGAGAACCTCAATTGAGAAACTATCTCCATCAGACTGGTCTGTAAACAGACTGGACTGCAAGCAGTCTTGTGAGGCAGCCCATTGCGGGCAGCACCACACCTTGTAGGTGGTCCTAGGTTGTTTAAGAAAATAGACTGAGCAAGCCATGAGAAACAAGTCAGTAAGTAGCCCTTTAATTCCTGACCACTTGAGTTCCTGCCCTGCTTCCCCTAATGATAAACTGTGAGGTCTAAGTCAAATAAACTCTTTCCTCTACACGATGGTGTTTATCACAGCAACAGAAAACAAACCAGAACAACATATATTCATGAAATACAAAAGTACATTAAGAATATAGCAATAAAACAGAAACTACTACATAATATAGAAGAATACAAACAAAAGAAAGTGAAAATTTAAGAGTCCATGAACTGGATGAATTTAGGATTCAAAAATGCCCCATTTCTCCCCATTTTTGGTTTAGTTACAAGTCAACAAGAAGTCAAATTTCTACAGTTTTATGTTCTTAATGTCAAATTTTGGGAACTCAGGACAGAATAAAATTTATATAATCTTGATTAATTTTTAAAATTCTAACATGCTGAGAAAAGACATACTAGTAGATAGAAAAAAAATAAGCACAGGAAAAGATTGAGAAACCGCACTACCTTGAAATTTTAAGAAGAAAACAGAAAATTCTTTCATTAAGCACATCTCACCCTGGGAGGGGACATTTGCAATTAATACCTATTATCTACTGTTGAATGGCCAATTGGCAGTCATATTATATTTCACATTTATCTATCTATGTAGTACTTGAAAGTCTGAAACTATATTTCCAAGAAGTCCTCAAAGATGGTGTAGAAGAGATTAAAATTTTAGCAGGAAGCACTTAAAAGAGATGGATATATTTTAGTAAGAAAAATGAAAACTTTGGCATTTCATGAGAAGCAGATGAAAAATGGCCAAACATAACAGTCTTCATAAAATCTAAATCAAGATCACAATGAGAAATTGCTTAATAGTGACAATGATAGTATTTAGGAAGACTGATTAGAATTATTGCTGGAAAAATAGAGATCAACATGAATTAAAATTTTTATTGGTAAGAATGTAAACTAGGTAATACAGTCAAGTTTTAAATTAGGTTGACATTAAATTACAATCCTATAACCTGGCAATTTTACCTCTGGAAATTTTCAGACTGTGCATGATAGTGAAAAGAGTTAAGTTTCAGAATACTGGATGATTCAATTTTTATAGTTTTAAAAATGCAAACCTAACTATATAACACTAAGCAGAATTCAACACAGTTTTTCCTTCGGTAGTGGGGATGACGATGAGAACTAGAAGGAACTCATGGGTAAATGTATCAGGGTTGGCAAGTTTGTATTTAATCAGCATGTTTCCTGCTACATATTTGTACACTATTTTACTGCTTGATAATAGTTAATGGCACTTATGTGCCCTACTTCAAGCTATGACTTTATTTCTTACAGCCCGCCCATGAAATAATGCTTCTTTGTCATAGTCTATCCAACAAAACCCTCAGGATCAAGCACGATAATCCTCAATTTGAATCCTTGGTAAGGGAGTCCAAATGACATCCCATCCCAACAAACAGGCCTTGACTTTTAGTTGCTTCCCAGAATTTGAAGTAAATCTTTATTGCTGAAAACAATATACACTTTGGACACAAGACACTAAGAAACAGAGCTAGAAATAACCTGGAAGTCTCCCTGAGAACCAATGCTTACAACACTAGAAGGTATAAGCTACCAAGGTGGTTAAAATGACTAGTCCAATCCAGCTGTGGTACCTATAAAACACAGCAAAGGCTAGCAAAACACATCTCTAAAGGTGAAACAGTGGTACTTCTATCTTGTGAGTAACCACAGCTGTTCAATTGGACTTCCAGCCTGAACAGTAGGAGGAAATTCAGACCTAGTATTATAAACTTAGCCAATTATCTAGGACTGGTGAGGCCATGAAACCTAAAGGAGAACCCATTTACTATCACTTGCTGAAACCAGTATAATTTCTAACTATATCCTAAATATTTACCATTACATTATGGGTACCTAGTTAAATGTAGCTCTCGGCTCTCATCAAATACGCTTATTTTTGTAGCAGATAGAGACTAGTATAGAAAGCTACAAGTGGTCAAAATGCAGAAAAATGACCATGAGGTGCCCAGCCACATTCTATAATACCACTCCTATGAGACTAAGGGAACACAAAAGAAGAGGAAGTAGATAGATTGTAAGAGCCAGAGGACCAGGATGTCTCCTAAGAGACAATGTCTTCCAGACACTACAGGGAAGCTACATTGTAGCTAAACAACATGGTAGCCTAAAGAAGAATCTGAACAACACCACCAGGTGACTATATGGACAGGGGAAATCTCAGAAGGCTTCATCCTTAGAGAAAGAGCTAAAGGCAATTAAGAATTGCTGAGAGAGGCAAAATTAATGGTTATCCAATACCATGTTGTCAGCTCTAAAAATATGAAAGCATCACTAAGTGAACTCAGCAAGTTTATATTCATGTATATGTAAACATGTAACAATAGGTCAAGACAAAGAAAATGATTCTTTTATTATTTCCAATTTATAGAAAAAAGTTACAACAGAAGGTTGTTTACAATCACAGGTAATGAAGCCTGTAGTCAACAGAAACTCAAGCCCAGGAGTCTGTACTCTAAAGCGCCACACTCTATGCATCAAAGAACATCAAAAGACCCACTGACTAATTGATTTACCTTTCATTTTCTGTGATGACGGTTTCAAGTTGTAGTTTCATCTCACCCATGTGTTTCTACAAGAATAATAAAAGGTGGTGTAGTAATACATTCTCCAAACAATTAAATCTCCACTAAGTACTCATTTCATATGCATGCAGTCAGACTTTTTAATATTTAGATAAAATTTATTCATTTATTTTAACAAGTCTTATCACATACGGATAGTTTAATAATGTACCAAATATGATAAAACATTCATTTTGAATAGATTATAAATAAAACCATTTTATGCAATAATTGAGAAAATTGTAAAAATATATATCCAAGAAAACAAAGTAAGATACACTTCAGTATGATAAAAGAATCAGTTGAGCTGGGAGAGGTGGTGCACACATTCAACCCCAGCAGTCCTGAAGCAGAGGCAGGTGGATCTCTGTGAATTTGAGGCCAGCCTGGTCTTTGGAGTGAGTTCCAGGACAGGCAGCACCATTACACAGAGAAACCCTGTCTTAAAC
Source organism: Rattus norvegicus (assembly GCF_021556685.1). Lineage (NCBI taxonomy): Eukaryota > Metazoa > Chordata > Mammalia > Rodentia > Muridae > Rattus > Rattus norvegicus. Next base: position 125,987,151 of record NC_141535.1, read on the forward strand.
AAATAAGCAGGCAAGCAAGCAAACAAACAAACAAAAGCAAGAACCTAGCTCATTGCTATCCCTTGAAAATCTATCTTAACTAATCCATGTATTCAGGAGAAGTTCATATCTGTACATATATTTGCTACTTCAAGATGAAAGATGGGAATGGTGGGAAAGGAAATACAGGTCTTCTTCAGCAATCATTCATTCTTTACCTCAACACCCTTCTGAAGTGAACTCTGTTCTAAACAAGGCTGCTGAGGTAAACAGACATGGCCACTGACATAAGTATCTACTAGTAGTTCTTAGCAGGCTAGATGATTTAAAAACCCACTTCTAGAATACAAGGAAGATTGTAATTCATACTGTAAAGAGAATGAGAGGAAAGTTTCACTGACTTTCTAGGGTAATAAAGAGATTATTAGCCTTTCAAAGGAAAAAAGAAAGGGAATGTTAATAAACGCAAAATGACAAAATAAGGAGTCAGTTTTACTCATTTTTTTTTTTTTGGTTCTTTTTTTTGGAGCTGGGGACCGAACCCAGGGCCTTGTGCTTCCTAGGCAAGCGCTCTACCACTGAGCTAAATCCCCAACCCTAAGGAGTCAGTTTTAATAAGTGTGAAAGGTCTGCATGCAGCAAAAGGCAGTCATGGAAAAGCAGTTTTCCAACAAAGGTGTACTGGGCTCAAAACACTCTCATCAGTCCTCACTGTGTACTCTAGGGCAGGGAGAAGGGCCAAGCCTAGAGCAGAGCTGGCATGAGAAGTGTGAGTAGGCAGCTTCCAAGTCTCTCTCTCCTACTCACTCTCCTACTCAGAGATATTCAAAGCAACTTGGCCTAAGAAATCACTAACCACCTTTTAATATGAAATCCAAACCAAATATGGCATCAAAACCAAATTTTTCTCAGGTTCCTGCTAGCCAGAATTTCAGTCAAGCTAAAATTAATTAATATACCACTAGATAATTGAATATTGAATATATTAAAAAGTATCAAATATTGTAAATGATTATATAGAATGTTTGTGTACTACATAAGTCACATTTAGGGCTTTACTATAAAATATTTGAAAATACTTAATATTTGGAAGAAAAAGATCTACAAAGTGCTTCTTATATCATCAAAATTTCCCTACTATATATTTTTTCTTTTGTGCGGTGGGAGGGGGGGATCTTTTTTTTTTTTTATCTTTATTAACTTGAGTATTGCTTATTTACTTTTCGATTATTATTCCCCTTCCTGGTTTCCGGGCCAACATCCACCTAACCCCTCCCCCTCCCCTTCTATATGGGCTTCCCCTCCCCATCCTCCCCCCATTACTACCCTCCCCATAACAATCATGTTCACTGGGGGTTCAGTCTTGGCAGGACCAAGGACTTCCCCTTCCACTGGTGCTCTTACTAGGCTATTCATTGCTACCTATGAGGTTGGAGCCCAGGGTCAGTCCATGTATAGTCTTTGGGTAGTGGCTTAGTCCCTGGAAGCTCTGGTTGGTTGGCATTGTTGTTCATATGAGGTCTCAAGCCCCTTCAAGCTCTTCCAGACCTTTCTCTGATTCCTTCAATGGGGGTCCCGTTCTCAGTTCAGTGGATTGCTGCTGGCATTCGCCTCTGTATTTGCTGTATTCTGGCTGTGTCTCTCAGGAGAGATCTACATCTGGTTCCTGTCAGCCTGCACTTCTTTGCTTCATCCATCTTATCCAACTGGGTGGCTGTACATGTATGGGCCACATGTGGGGCAGGCTCTGAATGGGTGTTCCTTCTGCCTCCGTTCTAAACTTTGCCTCCCTATTCCCTCCCAAGGGTTTTTTTGTTCCCCTTTTAAAGAAGGAGTGAAGCATTCACATTTTGATCATCCGTCTTGAGTTTCATGTGTTCTGTGCATCTAGGGTAATTCAAGCATTTGGACTAATAGCCACTAATCAATGAGTGCATACCAAGTGTGTTTTTCTGTGATTGGGTTACCTCACTCAGGATGATATTTTCCAGTTCCCTCCATTTGCCTATGAATTTCATAAACTCATTGTTTTTGATAGCTGAGTAGTATTCCATTGTGTAGATGTACCACATTTTCTGTATCCATTCCTCTGTTGAAGGGCATCTGTATTCTTTCCAGCTTCTGGCTATTATAAATAAGGCTGCGATGAACATAGTGGAGCACGTGTCTTTTTTATATGTTGGGGCATCTTTTGGGTATATGCCCAAGAGAGGTATAGCTGGATCCTCAGGCAGTTCAATGTCCAATTGTCTGAGGAACCTCCAGACTGATTTCCAGAATGGTTGTACCAGTCTGCAATCCCACCAGCAATGGAGGAGTGTTCCTCTTTCTCCACATCCTCGCCAGCATTTGCTGTCACCTGAGTTTTTGATCTTAGCCATTCTCACTGGTGTGAGGTGAAATCTCAGGGTTGTCTTGATTTGCATTTTGGGAGGGGGATCTTTATATACAGAATTACAGGATGCTTTTACTACTTTGAAGGTATACTACTTCTTGGTCATGTCTCTAATTCTTGTTTTTTTTTTTTGTTTTTTTTTTTTTTGTTCTTTATTTTTAATGTGTTAGATTTTGTTTGTCTGCTGCTTTCATGAGAAAGTCTCTCTATGTAGCCCTGACTGTCCTGAAACTTTCTATGTAGTTCAGGCTGGCTTCTAACTTACAGAAATTTACCTGCCTCTGCCTCATGAGTACCGGGACTAAAGTCACAGGCCACTATGCTTAGGTACACATGTACCTAAAAATGTACTTAAAAATTAGCACTTTTTATTAATTATATGTCTGTGAGCATAAATAGATTATCATTAGAAGTAAATATCAACATCTTCCTTTTGTATAATACAAATGCAATAACTATTACTATCAGTGAAAACTCTTGGGATAAGTGTAGCTTCTTCTTGTAACTAATTAGGTAATCACCAGAGGTGGTAAGAACAGCAAATGAGAAACTGAAGCCAAGCACTTCAGTAAAATAGCTCATTAAAGAGACACAGGAATCAGACAGGTTATAAGAGGCTTTAGGAGGGTTAACTTTCCAGGCAACTAGCTATTCTGGAACAACAACTGAAGTAAACAAAGTATACCATCATTCAATTCATACAGTGAGTTCAGCAGAAATTTTAGATTTGCTATTCCTAAAACTAAAAATTACATCATTCACACTAAAGACTTTCATTGTTTTTTAATTGCCCCTCAGAAAGAAAAAAAAAAGATGTTTGTGGTTGGCTGAAGCTTAAATGGCCAAAGACTAAAAAATATATCATGAAGAATGGGAAATAAATTAAGAATTATCTTATGCCAGGCCAAACAAAAATTCTCAACAGAGGAATCTCGAATGGCCAAGAAGCACTTAAATATTCCTTAGCCATCAGGGAAAAGCAAATCAAAAGAACTCTGAGGGTCCATCTTAGACCCGTCAGAATGGCTAAGATCAAAACTCAAGGGATAGTACATGTCAGTGAGGATGCAGAGCAAGGGGAACACTTCTTCACTGCTGGTGGGAGTGCAAACTTTTACAACCACTGTAGAAATGAATTTGGTGGTTTTTCAGAAAACTGGGAATAGTTCTACTTCAAGACCTACTTATACTACCCCTGGGCATATACCTAAAAGATTTTCCACCATCTCACAAGGACACTTGCTCAACTATGTTCATAGCAGCTTTAATCGTAATAGCCAGAAACTGGAAACAACCTAGATGTCCTTCAACTGAAGAATGGACAAAGAAAATGTGGTACATCTATACAATCGAATATCATTTAGCTATTAAAAACAAAGACATCATGAAATTTGCAGGTAAATTGATGAAACTTGAAAATATCATCCTGAGTGAGGCAACCCAATCCCTAAAGGACATGCACGGTATGTGCTCACTTGTAAGTGGATATTAGTCATAAAATATAGCTATCATGCTACAATCCACAGATCCAAAGAAACTAAACAAAAAGAAAGACCCAAGAGAGGATGCTTGAATCTCATGTAGAAGGGGGAATAAAATAGTCATAAGAGGCAGATGGAGGGAGGGAACTGAGTGGGAGGGGAACTGGGAAGGGGGCATAGAGGATTCAGGAGCAGGGAAGGACAGGGAGATGGGTAGATGGAAATCTGAAACTGATTGAGGGGTGGGGGATAGGGTGGGGTGAGGAGGTGGGAGGCATTTCCAGAAAGAGACAGAGATAAGATAAGCACTGAAGAAAGAATCAAGGGGGAGGTGACCTTATCTGTGACTTACTAAGTTGGGGATATGGAACCTGAAGAGGCCACCTCCTGTAAGCCAGGCAGGAACCCTAATGGAGCGATTAGAGACACCAACCCACTCACAAAAGTTGCAACCCAAAATTTCTCCTGTGTACAAGAAATACAGGCAAGGGGGATGGAGTAGAGACTGAGGCAGGCAGCAGTCCATGACATTATTAATGGTTCTCTGTTATGCTTGCAGACAGGAGCATGTTGTCCTCTGCCAGGCTACACCCAACAGCTGATTCAGACAGTATAGACACCCACAGCCAAACAGTGGATAGAGCTTGGGAACTCTTATTGAAAAGTAGGAAGAAGGATTGTGGGCCTGAAGGGGATAGCAACTCCAACAGAGTCAATTAACATGGGCCCACGGGGCTCTCAGAGTCTGAACCACAAACCAAGGAACATAAACAGCCTGGGCCTAAGCCTTCCTGCACATATATAACTGATGTGGGTCCGAATAACTGAAATGGGGACTATTCCAAAAGCTGTTGCCTATATATGTTCGAGCTGGGCTGCCTTGTCTGGGATCAGTGGGAGAGAAAGTGCCTAGCCTCACAGAGACTTAAAGTGCCAGGGTGGGGGCATGCTCAGGGGGGCCCCCACTCACTCAGAGGAAGGATTGTGGGAGGGGGTAACTGAGATGGGGCAGTGAGTGTAAAGTGAATAAGTAAAAAAATAAAATTAAATTGCAAAATATTGTGTTATGATAATATAGAATCCTGGCCCTACACGTTCACTTTAGAAGTTTATATAGAAGTAAATGAAAGTCTACATAATTCTTTATGTAAAGAAAATATCTATTTTTTTAGGAGTTGTAAGCATTGTGTTCTCTTAGTAAAGGTACATACCACTCTATTAATTAAAAAATTAATACTTTAAAAATTGTTTAGTTAGCTCTAATTCTCTTGTTCCCACAAACCCTAGGATTCATCAGCTATTCAAAGGCCTATAGTGTGGTTGTATGGAAAATGCCCTTCACAGATGTACATTTTGAAAGCTTGTATTGAGAGGTGGTAACTTGAGAGGAGACTCCAACTTCATACAAATTAATCTGTAGCTTCATGAGCAATTTAGAGACCACCGAGTTTAAAGACACAGGTCATGAGGGGTAAGACTTCAAAAGGCTTATATTGTCCTAGCATCCCTTTTCTTCTCTCTGCTTCCTAGACACCATGAAGAGAGTAGCCTTCCTTATTGTGCTCTCCAGCTACCAAGGTATTTTCTGTCTTGCTCAGAACCAGAGAAAGAGAGCCAGGTATCCTGGATGGAAACCATTTGCCAAAATCCCTCCCTTCCCTCATTTTTCTCAGGTATTTTGTCAAAGAGTTAGAAAACCATCAAAGCCTACTAGGTACTACACTTTAAAGCACAACACAGAATTTCTTCTTGGCCATGCACTAAGAGAAAAGACAGCCAGGTGGTGGTTGCTCACACCTTTAACTCCAGTACTCTGGAGGCAGAGGCAGATAAAGCTCTGTGAGTTAGAGGCCAGCCTGGTCTACAGAGAGTTCCAGGACAGCTAGGGCTACACAATCAAACCAAAACAAAAAACAAACAAACAAACAAACAAACAAACAAACAAGCAAAAAACACCTGGGGATGGGGAGAAAAAAGGGAGGACAATGGGCTCAGAGCCTGCCACTCACACAGCACCACTTTGAGAAAACAGCCTGGAGGGATTATTTTAATCCAGGGCCATTATGCTTCCTCACATCTACATGATGCTTTCTTTACTGTTAGTGAATTGATCTAGGGGTTGGTATCTAGGCCTAATACAATCATTATTATAGCCAATCTCTAACAAAGTCATTATCAGCTGGTGGGCTTAGCCCAAGACAGAAAATCCGATTAAGAAATATTTCTAGATATTTATCTACCGTTTTCTCTTTTTCCTTTTGGTGAACTGTCCGCTAATTGAGCAGCAGCTTTGTGTTTAGCTTTTACAGCTCTACACATTCTGGAGAAAGGAAGCAGCAGCAGCAGCTTTCAGAGAAGGCAGTGGGGAAGATAACAATAACAAAAGTGGAAAAGGAAACCCTGGAACCAAAGGGTACTGCTGGGAATGGAGTTAAGGAAAAGTGGAAGTATGCAGTGGGTGGAGCTAGGAGAGATCAATAAAAAACATGGTATGTAGGAAAACCCCATATGGAAACCCATTACTCTGCAAGCCAATTTTAAAAATAAAAGCTCTTTTAAAAATGAAATACCTGGTAACAGAAAATCTGGGAGGAAATGTAAAAGACATTTCAACTGAAAGAAACACATTATAAATATTAGTTATATTCAAAGATGTGGTTACTTTAAGCGTGTAACAACCCTATAGTATGCTATAGTTTTCCATGAGCAGAATCTCAGAAGCCCTGAGACTGAGACCTGTCTACACAGAAAATGTCATAAGTTTATTGCCATTATTCTTAAAATAAATTTCCACTAGTAAAAACAAAATCTGCTAAACCCAAGCATATATTGGAAGTAGAATAATAATATCTTATTTAAAAGATATAAAGGCATATGACAGAAATAGCATCTGAAGATGGGGGATAACCATTATGCAAGTAATGACATATGTGGGTAGATTCTGAGATGGGCTCTGATCACTGAGCTATGAACAAATAACAATGCCATCAGGACACTGCTTCCAGCTTTTAAAAGATGCCTCTGCCAGAGAGCAAGAACAAGGAAATACTGGATTAAAAAGAAAACTGAAGCTAGTGTTTATAGATATACATTTACAGATAAATGAGACTTTCATATTTTCTTCTCATAGTCAAACCTTACAAAAGCTAAGTGATTATGACTTCTCACCTGGTAATAGGTCAGCTGCCTGTTTAGCTCTTCGAGATGTTTCTCATACTCAGCAATGAGAGGAGGTAAAGCACTAAAGGAAAGTACAGAATTAAAAGACTGAATATTCAGTTCCACTTACTTTAAGCATGTAATAAGTAAAGTAAATCTCATATGAAAATTTGTGTCTAATATGAATCAGTACTTGCCCTTTTTCTTAAACCCTTAACACAAGTAATATTTTGGACTGAAAACTTCTTGATCAGGTGGAAGAAACAGGAGAGAAGCCTTGAACTCCAAAGGATAACAAACAGTTTCTCTGGCTTCCACTTAATAAAGCCTCCATACGATTTACTTGTTACAAATCAAAGATGCTCTCAGATATTACTAAGTACTTGGGGAACAGGCAAGATCATATTCCATTAGAATCCACTATTATAAATTCCATCAATGTTTTCATCAACTGGATAGCAAGTCATTTATGTTCAATTGCAGCAGACCATACATTAAGTAGTCATAAATTAAGGAACTCTTTCAATAATCAAATAATTGAAAAATAATATCTATTTAATAATACTTTACCTTTGGTCATTTACAGAGTTTGTTAGTGTGTCACCTCTGCCTCCTTTGGACATGCTGTTCTATAACAAAAATATTTAAAAAACATAAAAATATTTTAAATATTGATAATATTTAATTAATAATATAAAATATTAAAATATTTTCTCACATTATTCTAGTTAAAACTGAAACTGGCTTAAATTAATTATCAATATGATTTTTATAACTTTATAAAATTTATCAAATGTAATTCAAAAGGAAATAAAGAAAAAAGCTGATGTTGAAATGCATTTGGTAAACTTAACTATGCATGATAAAAAATTGGCCAATAAGAACTACAAAGAATTTTCTATTTGATGAAACTATTTACCAGGGATTAACACTAATTATTATTTATGGTGAAACAAGGGAAGCTTACATTAAGTTCAGCAACAATACAAGGCTGCTTACTTTCACTGTTCTGGTCAACATGATATAAGGAATGTTTAAAGGCTGAAGAGTAATATGTGACATAATTATCATATACAAATAATTTGATTATTTACCTAGAAAACACCACATAATGTAATACATGTTCAAGTAAAATAGAGACTACATTAAATCTTAGATAGGAGAGCATACTAAAAAAAAAGTTCAGTAGTTTCCTCAAACATTAATAGTCATTTTCCCTTTATCTTCCTGGAAAGTAACTTGTGTACTTTATTTTTTTTAACAGCCAATCTTTTTACTTTTGTAATTTTCCCTAATTTTACACTGGCAGTTCATTACTTAAGTTCTACTTCCTTTCTTTTGTCAAATTTAATTTGTTCTTGCTGTTCATTTTCTACATTAAATGCATGCAAATAGGGGAGTACATTTCCTTTTAAATGCTGCTTCAGTCCTAATGTATGAGTTTAAGAAGTATTAATCTTGCTTGTTTGTTTTTAAGATAAATGTAGAGTCACATGAAACTTTTTAAAAGTTTTTTTATTAGAGATATTTCTACTTACATTTCAAAGGTTATTCCCCTTCCCGGTTTCCTGTCCATAAGCTCCCATTCCTGACCCTCCCCCTCCCCCATATGGGTATTCCCCATACATATCCCACTTATTGCTCCCCCCATATTCCCCTGCACTGGGGGTCCACCCTTGGCAGGACCAAGGGCTTTCCCTTCCCTTGATACCCCAACAAGGTTATTATCTGCTACATATGCAGTTGGAGCCCTGGGTCAGTTCATGTATAGTCTTTCGGTAGTGGTTTCGTCCCTCGAAGCTCTGGTTGGTTGGCATTGTGGTTTTTATGGGGTTGCAAGCTCTTTCAACTCTTTCAATACTTCCTCTAATTCCCCCACAAGGGGGTCCTATTCTCAGTTCGTTGGTTTGCTGCTAGCATTGACCTCTGTAATGGACATGCTCTAGATGTGTCTCTCAGGAGAAATCTATATCCGGTCCCTTTCAGCATGTATTTTCTAGCTTCATCAATCTTATTTACTTTTGGTGGCTGTATACATATGGGCCACATGTGGGGCAGGCTCTGAATGGCCATTCCTTGAGTCGCTGCTCTAAACTTTGCTTCCATAATCCCCCCAATGGATATCCCCCCTCCTTTTAAGAAGGAATGGGAGAATCCATATTTTGGTCATCCTTTTTCTTGAGCTTCCTGTGGTCTATGGATTGCATCTTGGGTAATTTGAGCTTTGTGGTTAATATCCATGAGGGCATACCAAGTGTGTTATTCTGTGATTGAATAACCTTACTCAGGATGATATTTTCTAGTTCATTCCATTTGCCTATGAATTTCATGAAGTCATTGTTTTTGATAGCAGAGCAGTAATCCATTGTGTAGATGGTACCACAGTTTTGGAATCCATTCCTCCGTTGAAGGGCATCTGGGTTTGTTCCAGTTTCTGGCAATTATAAATAAGGCTACTATTAACATAGTGGAGCATGTGTCTTTGTTGTATGTTGGAGCATCATTTGGGTATATGCCCAGGAGAGGTAAAGCTGGGTCCTCAAGTAATGGAATGTCCAATTTTCTGAGGAACCTCCAGACTGATTTTCAGAGTGGTTGTACCAGTTTGCAATCCCACCAACAATAGAGGAGTGTTCCTCTTTCTCCACATCCTCGCCAACATCTGCTGTCACCTGAGTTTTTGATCTTAGCCATTCTGACTGGTGTGAGGTGGAATCTCAGGGTTGTTTTGATTTGTATTTCCCTGATGAGTAAAGATGTTGAACATTTCTTTAGGTGCTTTTTGACTGTTCAATAATCCTCAGCTGAGAATGTTCAGTTTAGCTCTCTGTATCTCATTTTTTTTTTTATTAACTTGAGTATTTCTTATATACATTTCGAGTGTTATTCCCTTTCCCGGTTTCCGGGCAAACATCCCCCTCCCCCCTCCTCTTCCTTATGGGTGTTCCCCTCCCAACCCTCCCCCCATTGCCGCCCTTCCCCCATAGACTAGTTCACTGGGGGTTCAGTCTTACCAGGACCCAGGGCTTCCCCTTCCACTGGTGCTCTTACTAGGATATTCATTGCTACCTATGGGGTCAGAGTCCAGGGTCAGTCGATGTATAGTCTTTAGGTAGTGGCTTAGTCCCTGGAAGCTCTGGTTGCTTGGCATTGTTGTACTTTTGGGGTCTCGAGCCCCTTCAAGCTCTTCTAGTTCTTTCTCTGGTTCCTTCAATAGGGGACCTATTCTCAGTTCAGTGGTTTGCTGCTGGCATTCGCCTCTGTATTTGCTGTATTCTGGCTGTGTCTCTCAGGAGCGATCTACATCCGGCTCCTGTCGGTCTGCACTTCTTTGCTTCATCCATCTTGTCTAATTGGGTGACTGTATATGTATGGGCCACATGTGGGGCAGGCTCTGAATGGGTGTTCCTTCAGTCTCTGTTTTAATCTTTGCCTCTCCCTTCCCTGCCAAGGGTATTCTTTTTCCTCATTTAAAGAAGGAGTGAAGCATTCACATTTTGATCATCCATCTTGAGTTTCGTTTGTTCTAGGGATCTAGGGTAATTCAAGCATTTGGGCTAATAGCCACTTATCAATGAGTGCATACCATGTATGTCTTTCTGTGATTGGGTTAGCTCACTCAGGATGATATTTTCCAGTTCCAACCATTTGCCTACGAATTTCATAAACTCGTTGTTTTTGATAGCTGAGTAATATTCCATTGTGTAGATGTACCACATTTTCTGTATCCATTCCTCTGTTGAAGGGCATCTGGGTTCTTTCCATTTTCTGGCTATTATAAATAAGGCTGCGATGAACATAGTGGAGCACGTGTCTCTTTTATATGTTGAGGCATCTTTTGGGTATATGCCCAAGAGAGGTATAGCTGGATCCTCAGGCAGTTCAATGTCCAATTTTCTGAGGAACCTCCAGACTGATTTCCAGAATGGTTTTACCAGTCTGCAATCCCACCAACAATGGAGGAGTGTTCCTCTTTCTCCACATCCTCGCCAGCATCTGCTGTCACCTGAGTTTTTGATCTTAGCCATTCTCACTGGTGTGAGGTGAAATCTCAGGGTTGTTTTGATTTGCATTTCCCTGATGACTAAAGATGTTGAACATTTCTTTAGGTGTTTCTCAGCCATTCGGCATTCCTCAGCTGTGAATTCTTTGTTTAGCACTGAACCCCATTTTTTAATAGGGTTATTTGTCTCCCTGCGGTCAAACTTCTTGAGTTATTTGTATATTTTGGATATAAGGCCTCTATCTGTCGTAGGATTGGTAAAGATCTTTTCCCAATCTGTTGGTTGCCGTTTTGTCCTAACCACAGTGTCCTTTGCCTTACAGAAGCTTTGCAGTTTTATGAGATCCCATTTGTCGATTCTTGATCTTAGAGCATAAGCCATTGGTGTTTTGTTCAGGAAATTTTTTCCAGTGCCCATGTGTTCCAGATGCTTCCCTAGTTTTTCTTCTAGTAGTTTGAGTGTGTCTGGTTTGATGTGGAGGTCCTTGATCCACTTGGACTTTAGCTTTGTACAGGGTGATAAGCATGGATCGATCTGCATTCTTCTACATGTTGCCCTCCAGTTGAACCAGCACCATTTGCTGAAAATGCTATCTTTTTTCCATTGGATGGTTTTGGCTCCTTTGTCAAAAATCAAGTGCCCATAGGTGTGTGGGTTCATTTCTGGGTCTTCAGTTCTATTCCATTGGTCTATCTGTCTGTCTCTGTACCAATACCATGCAGTTTTTATCACTATTGCTCTGTAATACTGCTTGAGTTCAGGGATAGTGATTCCCCCTGAAGTCCTTTTATTGTTGAGGATAGCTTTAGCTATCCTGGGTTTTTTGTTATTCCAGATGAATTTGCAAATTGTTCTGTCTAACTCTTTGGAGAATTGGATTGGTATTTTGATGGGGATTGCATTGAATCTGTAGATTGCTTTTGGTAAAATGGCCATTTTTACTATATTAATCCTGCCAATCCATGAGCATGGGAGATCTTTCCATCTTCTGAGGTCTTCTTCAATTTCTTTCCTCAGTGTCTTGAAGTTCTTATTGTACAGATCTTTTACTTGCTTGGTTAAAGTCACACCGAGGTACTTTATATTATTTGGGTCTATTATGAAGGGTGTCGTTTCCCTAATTTCTTTCTCGGCTTGTTTCTCTTTTGTATAGAGGAAGGCTACTGATTTATTTGAGTTAATTTTATACCCAGCCACTTTGCTGAAGTTGTTTATCAGCTTTAGTAGTTCTCTGGTAGAACTTTTGGGATCACTTAAATATACTATCATGTCATCTGCAAATAGTGATATTTTGACCTCTTCTTTTCCGATCTTTATCCCCTTGATCTCCTTTTGTTGTCTGATTGCTCTGGCTAGAACTTCAAGAACTATATTGAATAAGGAGGGAGAGAGTGGGCAGCCTTGTCTAGTCCCTGATTTTAGTGGGATTGCTTCAAGTTTCTCCCCATTTAGTTTAATGTTAGCAACTGGTTTGCTGTATATGGCTTTTACTATGTTTAGGTATGGGCCTTGAATTCCTATTCTTTCCAGGACTTTTATCATGAAGGGGTGTTGAATTTTGTCAAATGCTTTCTCAGCATCTAATGAAATGATCATGTGGTTCTGTTCTTTCAGTTTGTTTATATAATGGATCACGTTGATGGTTTTCCGTATATTAAACCATCCCTGCATGCCTGGGATGAAGCCTACTTGATCATGGTGGATGATTGTTTTGATGTACTCTTGAATTCGGTTTGCCAGAATTTTATTGAGTATTTTTGCGTCGATATTCATAAGGGAAATTGGTCTGAAGTTCTCTTTCTTTGTTGTGTCTTTGTGTGGTTTAGGTATAAGAGTAATTGTGGCTTCCTAGAAGGAATTCGGTAGGGCTCCATCTGTTTCAATTTTGTGGAATAGTTTGGATAATATTGGTATGAGGTCTTCTATGAAGGTTTGATAGAATTCTGCACTAAACCCGTCTGGACCTGGGCTCTTTTTGGTTGGGAGACCTTTAATGACTGCTTCTATTTCCTTAGGAGTTATGGGGTTGTTTAACTGGTTTATCTGTTCCTGATTTAATTTCGATACCTGGTATCTGTCTAGGAAATTGTCCATTTCCTGAAGATTTTCAAATTTTGTTGAATATAGGTTTTTATAGTAAGATCTGATGATTTTTTGAATTTCCTCTGAATCTGTAGTTATGTCTCCCTTTTCATTTCTGATTTTGTTAATTTGGATGCACTCTCTGTGTCCTCTCGTTAGTCTGGCTAAGGGTTTATCTATCTTGTTGATTTTCTCAAAGAACCAACTTTTGGTTCTGTTGATTCTTTCTATGGTCCTTTTTGTTTCTACTTGGTTGATTTCAGCTCTGAGTTTGATTATTTCCTGCCTTCTACTCCTCCTGGGTGTATTTGCTTCTTTTTGTTCTAGAGCTTTTAGGTGTGCTGTCAAGCTGCTGACATATGCTCTTTCCTGTTTCTTTCTGCAGGCACTCAGCGCTATGAGTTTTCCTCTTAGCACAGCTTTCATTGTGTCCCATAAGTTTGGGTATGTTGTACCTTCATTTTCATTAAATTCTAAAAAGTTTTTAATTTCTTTCTTTATTTCTTCCTTGACCAGGTTATCACTGAGTAGAGCATTGTTCAATTTCCACGTATATGTGGGCATTCTTCCCTTATTGTTATTGAAGACCAGTTTTAGGCCGTGGTGGTCCGATAGCACGCATGGGATTATTTCTATCTTTCTGTACCTGTTGAGGCCCGTTTTTTGACCAATTATATGGTCAATTTTGGAGAAAGTACCATGAGGAGCTGAGAAGAAGGTATATCCTTTTGCTTTAGGATAGAATGTTCTATAAATATCCGTTAAGTCCATTTGGCTCATGACTTCTCTTAGTCTGTCGACATCACTGTTTAATTTCTCTTTCCATGATCTGTCCATTGATGAGAGTGGGGTGTTGAAATCTCCCACTATTATTGTGTGAGGTGCAATGTGTGTTTTGAGCTTTAGTAAGGTTTCTTTTACGTATGTAGGTGCCCTTGTGTTGGGGCATAGATATTTAGGATTGAGAGTTCATCTTGGTGGATTTTTCCTTTGATGAATATGAAGTGTCCTTCCTTATCTTTTTTGATGACTTTTAGTTGGAAATTGATTTTATTTGATATTAGAATGGCTACTCCAGCTTGCTTCTTCTGACCATTTGCTTGGAAAGTTGTTTTCCAGCCTTTCACTCTGAGGTAGTGTCTGTCTTTGTCTCTGAGGTGTGTTTCCTGTAGGCAGCAGAATGCAGGGTCCTCGTTGCGTATCCAGTTTGTTAATCTATGTCTTTTTATTGGGGAGTTGAGGCCATTGATATTGAGAGATATTAAGGAATAATGATTATTGTTTCCCTTTATATTCATATTTGGATGTGAGGTTATGTTTGTGTGCTTTCATTCTCTTTGTTTTGTTGCCAAGACGATTAGTTTCTTGCTTCTTCTAGGGTATAGCTTGCCTCCTTATGTTGGGCTTTACCATTTATTATCCTTTGTAGTGCTGGATTTGTAGAAAGATATTGTGTAAATTTGGTTTTGTCATGGAATATCTTGGTTTCTCCATCAATGTTAATTGAGAGTTTTGCAGGATACAGTAACCTGGGCTGGCATTTGTGTTCTCTTAGGGTCTGTATGACATCAGTCCAGGATCTTCTGGCCTTCATAGTTTCTGGCGAGAAGTCTGGTGTGATTCTGATAGGTCTGCCTTTATATGTTACTTGACCTTTTTCCCTTACTGCTTTTAATATTCTTTATTTTGTGCGTTTGGTGTTTTGACAATTACGTGACGGGAGGTGTTTCTTTTCTGGTCCAATCTATTTGGAGTTCTGTAGGCTTCTTGTATGTCTATGGGTATCTCTTTTTTTAGGTTAGGGAAGTTTTCTTCTATGATTTTGTTGAAGATATTTACTGGTCCTTTGAGCTGGGAGTCTTCACTCTCTTCTATACCTATTATCCTTAGGTTTGATCTTCTCATTGAGTCCTGGATTTCCTGTATGTTTTGGACCTGTAGCTTTTTCCGCTTTACATTATCTGTGACAGTTGGGTCAATGATTTCTATGGAATCTTCTGCTCCTGAGATTCTCTCTTCCATCTCTTGTATTCTGTTGGTGAAGCTTGTATCTACAGCTCCTTGTCTCTTCTTTTGGTTTTCTATATCCAGGGTTGTTTCCATTTGTTCTTTCTTGATTGCTTCTATTTCCATTTTTAATTCCTTCAACTGTTTGATTGTGTTTTCCTGGAATTCTTTCAGGGATTTTTGTGTCTCCTCTCTATGGGCTTCTACTTGTTTATTTATGTTTTCTTGGAATTGTTTCAGGGATTTTTTCGATTCTTTCAGGCATTTTTGCGATTCCTCTCTGTAGGCTTCTACTTGTTCTCTAACGGAGTTCTTCATGTCTTCCTTGAAGTCCTCCAGCATCATGATCAGAAATGATTTTTAAACTAGATCTTGCTTTTCTGGTGTGTTTGGATATTCCATGTTTGTTTTGATGGGAGAATTGGGCTCCGATGGTGCCATGTAGTCTTGGTTTCTGTTGCTTGGGTTCCTGCGCTTGCCTCTCGCCATCAGATTATCTCTAGTGTTACTTTGTTCTGCTATTTCTGACAGTGGCTAGACTGTCCTATAAGCCTGTGTGTCAGGAGTGCTGTAGACCTGTTTTCCTCTCTTTCAGTCAGTTATGGGGAAAGTGTTCTGCTTTCGGGCGTGTAGTTTTTCCTCTCTACAGGTCTTCAGTTGTTCCTGTGGGCCTGTGTCTTGAGTTCACCAGGCAGCTTTCTTGCAGCAGAAAATTTGGTCTTACCTGTGGTCCTGAGGCTCAAGTTCGCTCGTGGGGTGCTGCCCACGGGCTCTCTGCAGCGGCAGCAACCAGGAAGACCTGTGCTGCCCCTTCCGGGAGCTTCAGTGCACCAGGGTTCCAGATGGTCTTTGGCTTTTTCCTCTGGCGTCCGAGATGTGTGTGCAGGGAGCAGTCTCTTCTGGTTTCCCAGGCTTGTTTGCCTCTCTGAAGGTTCAGCTCTCACTCCCACGGGATTTGGGTGCAGAGAACTGTTTATCCGGTCTGTTTCTTTCAGGTTCCGGCGGTGTCTCAGGCAGGGGTCCTGCCGCTCCTGGGCCCTCCCCCACGGGAGCCCAGAGGCCTTCTACAGTTTCCTCTTGGGCCAGGGATGTGGGAAGGATGAGCAGTGTTGGTGGTCTCTTCCGCTCTGCAGCCTCAGGAGTGCCCACCTGACCAGGCGGTTGGGTCTCTCTCTCACCGGGTCTGGGGGCAGAGAGCTGCTGCGGGCCGGGGTCCGCGGGTGTGGGACTTCCGGTAAACACAGAACGTGCCCGGTCCTAGAGAAATTCTGCTTCCGTATGTCCCAATCTCACCAGGCAGCTTTCTTGCAGCAGAAAATTTGGTCTTACCTGTGGTCCCGAGGCTCAGGATCGCTCGTGGGGTGCTGCCCAGGGGCTCTCTGCAGCGGCAGCAACCAGGAAGACCTGTGCAGCCCCTTCCCGGAGCTTCAGTGCACCAGGGTTCCAGATGGTCTTTGGCTTTTTCCTCTGGCGTCCGAGATGTGTGTCTCTGTATCTCATTTTTTAATAGGGTTATTTGTCTCACTGCGGTCTAACTTCTTGAGTTCTTTGTATATTTTGGATATAAGCCCTCTATCTATTGTAGGATTGGTAAAGATCTTTTCCCAATCTGTTGGTTGCCGTTTTGTCCTAACCACAGTGTCTTTTGCTTTACAGAAGCTTTGCAGTTTTATGAGGCCCCATTTGTTGATTTGTGATCTTAGAGCATAAGCCATTGGTGTTTTGTTCAGGAAATTTTCCCCAGTGCCCATGTGTTCGAGACTCTTCCCCACTTTTTCTCCTATTAGTTTGAGTGTATCTGGTTTGATGTGGAGGTCCTAGATCCACTTGAACTTAAGCTTTGTACAGGGTGATAAGAATGGATCGGTTTGCAATCTTCTCCATGCTGACCTCCAATTGAACCAGCACCATTTGTTGAAAATGCTATCTTTCTTCCATTGGATGGTTTTAGCTCCTTTGTCAAAGATCAAGTGGCCATAGGTGTGTGGGTTCATTTCTGGGTCTTCAATTCTTTTCCACTGATCTATCTGCCTGTCTCTGTACCAATACCATACAGTTTTTATGACTATTGCTCTGTAATACTGCTTGAAGTCAGGGATGGTGATTCCCCCAGTTCTTTTATGGTTGAGTATAGTTTTCGCTATCCTGGGTTTTTTGTTATTGCAAATGAATTTGCAAATTGCTCTTTCTATCTCTATAAAGAATTGAGTAGGAATTTTGGTGGGGAATGCATTGAATCTGTAGATTGCTTTGGGCAAAATGGCCACCTTTACTATATTAATCCTGCCAATCCATGAGCATGGAAGATCTATCCATCTTCTTCAATTTCTTTCTTCAGAGATTTGACGTTCTTGTCATACAGATCTTTCATTTGCTTGGTTAAAGTCACGCAAGATATTTTATGTTATTTGGGACTATTGTGAAGGGTGTCATTTCCTTAATTTCTTTCTCAGCCTGTTAATCCTTTGAGTAGAGGAAGGCTACTGACTTGTTTGAGTTAATTTTATACACAGTCACTTTGCTAAAGTTGTTTATCAGGTTAAGTAGTTCTATGGTGGAACTGTAGGGGCGCTTAAGTACACTATCATATCATCTGCAAATAGTGATATTTCGATTTCTTCCCTTCCAATTGCCTTTAACCTCGTTTCCCTGTCTGATTGCTCTGGCTAGGACTTCAAGTACTACATTGAATAAGCATGGATAGAATGGGCAGCCTTGTCTAGTCCCTGATTTTAGTGGGATTGCTTCAAGTTTTTCTCCATTTAGTTTGATGTTAGGTACTGGCTTGCTGTATATTGCTTTTATTATGTTTAGATATGGGCCTTGAATTCCTGATCTTTCCAGGACTTTCATGAAGGGGTGTTGAATTTTGTCAAATGCTTTCTCAGTATCTAATGAAATGATCATGTGGTTCTTATCTTTGAGTTTGTTTATATGGTGGGTTACATTGATGGATTTTGTATATTAAACCATCCCTGCATGCCTGGGATGAAGCGTATTTGATCATGATGGATGACTGTTTTGATGTGTTCTTGGATTCGGTTTGCAAGAATTTTATTGAGTATTTTTGCGTCAATATTCATAAGGGAAATTGGTCTGAAGTTCTCTTTCTTTGTTGGTCTTTGTGTGGTTTGGGTATAAGAGTAATTGTGGCTTCATAGAAGGAATTTAGTAGTGCTTCGTCTGTTTCTATTTTGTGGAATAGTTTGGACAGTACTGGTATAAGGTCTTCTATGAAGGTCTGATAGAATTCTGCACTGAACCCATCTGGACCTGGGCTCTTTTTGGTTGGGAGACTTTTAATAACTGCTTCCATTTCTTTAGGAATTATGGAATTGTTTATATGGTTTATTTGTTCCTGATTTAACTTCGGTACCTGGTATCTGTCTAGAAAATTGTCCAGAAAATTTAGAAAATAATGACAGGCAGTTTTGGGCAACTTTCCCCAGTGCAAACATTTTGTTAAGCCACAATGTAACATACAGATGATTCTTAATTTAAGATGGGTGACAGTCTCATCTGAATGATGTAACCTCAAAATGCATTTAACACACTACCATATAAAATAAAACATGGTAGCTCAACAACATAGAGCCTACAGAGTATGTTCACACCTGTGATTTTATAGCTGGCAGAAAGGCTGGGTTTACTTCTGTTGCCCATATCATGGGAGAGCATCTTACCATATATTATTCATTCAAGAAAAGGTCTGAATGTGTATCACCTTCACATCACAAAGGTGAAAAATGGTTTGTCAAACCACTGTAGCATGGGGACCTTCTGCAGTACAATGCTGTAACTATGTAGCAATACAGCATACATAAAGATAAGAAAATTGTCATGAGCCAAGGATCATTCAGTGCTCCTTTTAGACACAGTACCTTTCCACTACACTCCCTCATCCTCAGGTCTAGGCAACCACTAGTCGGTTATATAGATACATTTTTTTCCATTTTAGAACTGTTAACATGAATATAATCGCTTGGAATTGGCTTTTTTCCCTTCAGTAGAATTCCTTGGATATTTGGGAACACATTTTACTCTGTAGCTAGGCTGGCCCCTAAATCACAAGATCCTGTAACTCAGCTTTCTGAGTGCTAGATTACAGGTTCAAGCTCCACACCCAGCCAACGCATCACCTTCTACTGTCCCAACAATAGTATAATATTAAAAAGTACATACAAGTGCTGCCTACTTAACCACTCTCCTACAAAAGTTATCTGTATTATGAGTAAAGCTGCTATACACACCGTAAATGTGCTCGTGCCTGCGTGTGTGTGTGTATGTGTGTGTCTAATGGTAGTTGCATATTTTCTGTTTAAGTTACTGAATGATTTTTCAGAATGGCTATAGCATTTACAAACTCTCAACAACCGTGCATGGTTGCATTAGTCCATTTCCATTACTACAACAGAATTTCAGAGGTTGTATGCTGTCTGAAGAAAGGAGGCCCAAGTATCTCACAGTTCTTAAGGTTCAAGAGCATGAGGCCAGTTTCTGCTGTGCTCTAGTGAGTACCTTCCTGGATTCACCACAGCATGAACATATGCAAAAGAGAAATAGGCTTCCTCTTTTGTAACAACTCTTGTGAGACTAACTCACTCATTCCTAGAGATTAGCATGAATCCCTTCTAAGAGTCATGCCCCTAATGACCTAGCCACTTCCAACCTGGTTCTATCTCTTCAAACTTTGTCACAGCAAGGACCAAGCCTTCAATGTATAAACCTTTGGGGGAAACAATCCACATAATAGCATATTCCACTATTTCATTTGTAACCATCATGTGAAATACATAGTATTACTTTATTGTGCTTTTAAAATTTACTAAGTGACTGTGTGAGGCTGGATAATGACCATATACAATATTTACTTCCAAATCATAACATATTATTCTTAATGTAGTAGGCAGATAGCCCACTACATTAGATCTCAGAATTTGTAGTCTTATTATTGACAGTTTACACTTGGATCAATACTGTGTCCTCACATTCTTGCCAATAGAACTATATAGTCTACCTTTTGTATAATGCAGCTAATTGTGACAGGCTAAACTGTAAGGTTGGCCTCTACTGAGAATCTTCTACCTAGACCAGCCTAGATGACCCTCTAACAAGAACCTAAACATGAGGTAGCCAAGAAAGACTGCAGTTATCTCTTGGTGTCTGTGATAGCATTAACTTTCTCATGCCTGTCTACAGTGTTCTTAGACATGAAGAAAATACAACTGCTCTCTTCTCCAATGCTAGCCTACTACACAGGAGAAGCCACTGTCATACCAAATCACACACTGGATTTAAGGCTCTCAAGAACAGTGTGTTTCCCCGGTGGATAGGAGTACCAGTATGTCATTAGGATTTCCTGGAATGCCTTTTGCTGTAGCCCCAGCCCCTCTATTCCTACCACCCCACTTCTGACTCTAGGACTGAATCTGCAGATTGCATCCTACTTCTCTCGATGCTTTTTAGCTGTTTCAAGGATAAAGAATCCCCAGGGGATGAACTACAGTTGTTCTAGGATACAGGCATCACTACTAGAAAGAAGCTCAACACTTGTTTCATGCTACCACATCCACATGATCTCTTCTCTCATCACTGTAAAGTACACAGTGAAAGCAAGACATGTGACAGTGAAGTTGGGAAGATATGGAGGACTACAAAGAAGCTGGAGACAGAAACAATTATTTTGCCATTAAGATTAAGATAGGAATCAAGATTTAGTATATGATTATAAAAACAGTACATTTGGAAAAGGACCTACACCTGCTAAGAATTAAAACAACTATAATTTGTGTAATGGTAAGGAGATGTGTCCCTCACTGATTTGCTCCCCTGAGGTTTTTAATAATTATAATCACAATGCATAACAGACACCTCTAATGGAGGTCTTGCATTTATTGCTGTGTTGCTGGTAAAAAAACACTTTCATGATCCAGTCAACGATAGCTTCTGGCAGATGTGGTAGAAAACCATGTCCAGAGAGCTCTGGAGCGTCAAACATCTGTCTTTTGCTACTGTTACTGCTTAATCAAGCATTCAGACCTATGCTTTAAGATATTTACCAGATATGTATACCTTGTTGATAAAAATCTAAAATTGAAGCAAAACAAACAAACAAAAAAACCCTTAGGAAATAAACATTAAGGCCAATGCATTTATTACTACTTGTGTTAGTTTTATGTTTTATTCATAATTTCTGTTTTTTTTTAAACGGGGAAACAGGAATCCAATTCTTTTGCCATAATGTCATGATTATATAACTGAAATAATTATACAGGTAGCCACATCTTGAGAAATCACTTTAGAATGTTTCAAAGCTTAAATGAATTCCCATTTCAGATCACAGCTACTTTAACTTTAAGATGTATAGCATTAGCTCCAGTTAGAAAAAATATTAAAGCAATTTCTATACACAAAGAGCTTACTTTCAGAGAGCAAAACCAAATTCTCCCTTACAAGAATCAAAGCTGTAAGCAAAATTTCAAAGGTTATGGGCAACTTCAAATGTGAATAATTCTTTTTTTTTTTCTTTTTTTTCAGAGCTGGGGACCGAACCCAGGGCCTTGTGCTTCCTAGGCAAGCGCTCTACCACTGAGCTAAATCCCCAGCCTCAAATGTGAATAATTCTAAGTAGAATTTATATTGAGGATTTATATTGACGATAATTAATAATTCATAAGAATGTAGATATATTTACAATCAAATTTCAATCTGTTTTTTTATACTTAATCATTACACATACCTGCATAGCTGGGTCTCTGAAAATATGTTCGATTTGATGCTGCCTAAGAATATCATTTAGTTTAACATCTGAAACAAAAAGAAAACCAATTTGAGTAACAGTCTATTTTGTAAAACTAGAAAAATAGTAGCTACTATTTGATATATCTTAGATATATTTCTAGTCTGTATGATTGCTTTTTATAAAATGAATCATCAATTTCAGCACATTATTTTAGAATGTAAAATTGGGTTTTGTTACATTCATAAACTAAATAATGACTCCTAAATGGAATGAACACAGGATAGCTACAAAGAACTAATCTTTCTTATTTCCTAAATTTGAATTATCAGGCAGAAGTGGAAATATTCTCCACTGTCTTTTTGTTTCCACTCTTTCAATGAAAGAACTGGGCAGATACACACCACATTCTTCCGTCTTTCTTCTTTCTTTCCTTTCTTTTTTGAAGTCAGGTTATCATTTAGACTGACCTAGAACTCAGATGTAATCCAGACTAGATTGACTTACTAGAATTTTCCTGTCTTTGCCTTCTGGGTGGCAGAACTAGAGGCAACACTCAGCTATACACAAATGCTTTAGAATTCTTAAAGTCAGCTGAAAAGCTTACCCGTTCTATACTGAGGACAAATTGTAGGACACAGAATCTAATTTTAACAGGAGTACCATGAGACCATGAAAAAGGTGGCCCAGAATAAAGCTGAGAGTTCTCACTAACATGCCACATCTGTGTTCACATCAGAAAAGAAACGGGGAAAGCAAGTTGGCCCAACATATAAAGGTGTCTGTCATGTCCCAGCACGCATGGGCCCACACACACACTTGTACAAGCTAGAGAAATGGCTCAGCAGATACAGCACTAGCTAATCACAGCACTCAACATGGTAGCTCACAACTGTACCTCCAGTCTCAGGGAATCTAATACTCCCTTTTGGTCTCCATTAGCATGTGATGCATAAACATTTCTGCTGTCAAGACAACCACCCATACATATATATTTTTTTAATTAAAGAAGATTAAAAAGAATAAAGAAAAATAAAAACATACATAAAATATTACCCAACAAATACTCAATCTTTTAAAATTTACAGGAACTGAACAAAACTCAATAACTTTCAAAGAAATAAACAAGACAAGACAAAACATAACAAAACAAAAAAACCCCTAAACAGCCTCCATTTTATCTGATAAAAATAGTAACTAGAGTCAATAACCAAAACAGAAAGCAGTCAATAGGAAGAAACTTGAGCTATATGGAAATTGAAAAACAAAACCAAAAAAACTTGCTTTCATATAACCATAGGATCTCAGGAAGAATCACAAATAGGACAATAGTTTAAATGTCATGTATCATAGCTTAATAGTAGAAAGTTTTATAGCTTTAACTTAGAATTAAATTGAATAGCCTTCAAATTGTCCTTCAAATTTAGGAATTTTTCCTATTTTTTAAATGTTGTATAGGCTTTTGTTGAGTACTTTACATCTGGAAATCCTAGATTCAAATTACCACAAAAGTCTGTAATCACGTCAGCACTTAAAGGCTTCAGATTTTAGAATATTTTGGAGTTTGGATTTTCAAATTAGGTATGCTCAACTGTATTAGGAAAAATAAAGGCTTGAAGTATCAAATCTCTTGCAAAAAGTTAGAAGAACAACAGTATAAATTCAAAAAAGTCATATGAAGGAAATAATTGAAATGAACCTAGTAAATAAACTCACAAACAAGGGGATTAAAATATAATCATTTTACTTTTAACAATCATTTGATAAATTTAAAGTTATATGTATAATAAATACAACTTGAAGGACCTTACTTAATAAAATGGATGCTTACAAAAAACAAAACAACAACAACACAAAAAACACTGTAAACATCACACCTAATGGGAAAGATATTAAAAATCTTTTTCCTTGTGGCTAACACAAGAATATACTCTCATGACATTTATGCAATACTCTAGTGGAAGTCCAAGTTAATGTGGCACTGCAAGCAGTTAAATAAACAAGAGGTATGAAGGTTCAAAGAACAAACTCATCTACATATGTGTTAACTATTCCAAAGAACACATAGTCTTAAAATCAGGAAGTAAATTTAATGGTTATTAGTTACAAGGCCAAAATGCAAAAATTAATCACATCTGTATATACTGACAACACAAGATTTTTAAATAACAAAAGATAATAATTTCTAGTATCATCAAAATAAATATAAAGGAATAAATATAAAAGGAATATAAAATTCGTATACAAAAATATTTTTATATTTGATAAATTAATCAATAGAAATGCAAGGCCTAAAGAAGGAAAAAGAGAACATAGAATAAAGAGGTCTGTCTCCTAAAGTCAGTTTTCTCCATAATGGTTTACGTATCTGATGAAATTCCAATCTATACTCAAAAATATTGCTATAGAAATTGAAAGACTGATTCTGAAAGGAAATGGAATGAGAACAAAAACAATCTTACAAATAGAACAAGAGGATCAAGTTAGCTCTATCAGATAACAGCATGTATTATAAGGTTATAATTTACATAGCATGATAGTGATAAAATAAATTGTTAGTGTACCACTCTCATGATAAAATTCCCAGGAGCATACCTTGACAGAGAAAAGTTTGTTTTGACTCATGGTTGCTTGGCTCAATCATTATAGGCCTGGGGTATAACAGAATATCATATACCCTAGCAGGGATTGCAGTATAATAGAGCAATCAACAGTAGTTAGGAAGCATAGAGAAAGAGCCAGGGAATAGACACAAAACAAAACAGATCCTTCTTAAGGAAATCCTGAGGCATCTACTTCCTCCCATTAGACCCCATCTTCTAGAATTTCCACCACTTCCCAACAGCGTCATTTAAATGAGACTAAACCTTTATCATATGGCCTTTGGGAAGCATTTAAAAGTCAAACCAAAAGAAACAAAACTTGCCAATTAAAAGGTATTTAGAATTTAGAACTATAATACACACACATACATGGTCATAAGTGATGATCAAAGGGGCACTCTAGAACTGGGGTAGGGGTAGATTGAGAAAGGGTAATTTGTGGATCTAGGTCAAGCAGACAACTTATGAAAATAATTTTAATATCATTCACAAAAAGTCATTTCTAAGTGAACTAGAGATGTAAATATAAAACAATAAGTTTGCATTAGAGAATCAAGAAATACTTCTATAAGCTTAGGATAGAAGAAGACTTTTTAAATTAAAGCACAAAAGAAGTAAACATCTGTGGTAGTTTGAATGAGATTGACCCCCACAGGCTCACTGTTTGGGAAGGATTAGGAGGTGCAGTCTTGTTGGAGGTGTGTCACTGGGGTGGGCTCTGAAGTTTCAAAAGCTAGAGCCAATCGCAGTTAGCTCTCTCTGTGTTTCCTGCTTGTGGATAAAAATGTGTACTCTCAGCTACTATTCCAATACCATGCCTGCTTGCTGTCACTTACTTCACCATGATGGTTTTAACCTGAAACCATAAACTCCCATATACCATTTCTTATCTAAGCTGCCTTCCTTGATCATGGTGTCATATCACAGCAAATATGAAAATAATTAAAATGACATTTAAAGTAAATACCAACAAAATTGACATCAAAATTAAAAAGTTATACTCAAACAAACAAAAAAACCAATAAGAAAGTAAAAACACAACCCATAAACAAATCAAGAGCTATAATTGTCAATGATAGTGTATCTAAAGTAAAGAACTTCTAATCAGTTGAGAAACAGAAACAAATGGTTCAGTATACAAAAAGTATTCTTACGAGGCCAATTACCTGAAAAGAAGCTCATGCTCAGTAGACATCAGGGAAATGATAAATTAAAATGATTACAAATTGATATTCAAGACTGGTGAAAATAGGGTCTGGCTGGGGAGATGGCTTAGTTGGAAAGTTACTGCTTTTTAGGATCAAAGATTTGAATTCAATTCCCAAAGTTCACATAAGAAAAGCAGGCTGTGGTGAAGCAGTCTTGTAATTTCAGTGTGGGGGAGGGGGAGGGGGAGAGAGGGTCATTGGGGTTTCTTAGCCAATCAACCTAAGGTATTTGGCAAGTGCTAGTCCAGTCAGAGGATCTATTTCGCGGGAGGGAGGGAGGGAGGGAGGGAGGGAGGGAGGGAGGGAGGGAGGGAGGGAGGAAGGAGGAAGGGAGAAAGGAGGAAGGGAGAAGGGAAGGAAGAAAAGGCTAAAGAAAAAAGAAAAGGACAAAGAAAGAGAGAAAGGAAGGAAGGAATGGAGGAAGGAAGGAAGGAGTGGAGAAAGGAAGGAAGGAAAGAAGGAAAGGAAGGAAGGAAGGGGAAGGGATGGGAAGGGAAGGGAAGGGAAGGAAGGAAAAGAACGTTCAAAGTCTGAGGACAACATCAGAGGTATCCTCTGGCCTCTATAAGCACACATGTTGCTACCAAGAGAACCTGGTGAATATGTGTAACAAGCTGAACTATACATTGCTGACGAGAGTTTAAAAATCACCAAACTTTAAAATTAAAGGTGAACACAACTTTTGGCACTATAATCAACTATCCCAGCACAAGTACCATGACCAAAAGAAGTAACAGTGACTCACTAGCTGGGACTAACTCAGATATCCATCATAATAACAGATATGTGATTACTTAAAAACTGCCAAGTGTGTACAGCAATTAAAATGAACTAATCTTATCTATATGTGATAAGGATAAAATTTCAAAATATCATTAATGATGAAGCACAGAGGAATAAATGGTTCATCATCCTACTTTTTTAAATTAAGGCATAAAATTAAAGACAGTTGCTATCTTTCACTATCTTTGAGGAAGAGGGAGAGAGACTTTACATTTTTTGAGGTTCTAGCCATTCCCATTTCTGGACATGAATTGTATCTATTACAAGAATGTTTCACTTTGCCATGACACCTATTTGTTTTCTTTAAATTTATGTTATAAACACACACACATAAATATGCAAATGCATTAACCAGTTGCTTCTGAAAATGCTGGAGACACTGGTGGAATCATGCAATACTCAAGTTTATTAATGTATCATTTTCTCTTAATAAAAGTCAAATCTTCAAAGGAAATCCTCCTGTACCCTGAAGAAATAAAGACATATTCTTATGGACTCTTGAAAATATTAAAGATTTACCTTATTTTATTGTGTTATTAGTTTAAAGCCAACCCAGGCTACATAGAGAATCTAAGGCCAGGTCTTCTCAAAACAAACAACAACTAAAACAAATGCAGCCAGTGAGAAGAAATTAATATTGACAGAAGTCAATGTAGAAAGCTGGGTGTGGTGGCACATGCCTTTAATCTCAACATTCTTGAGGCAGAGGGAGCAGAGTTCAAGGCCAGCTTGGTCTAAGAATCCAGATCCAGAACACTCAGAACTGTTACACAGAGAAACGATGCCTTGAAAACACAAACAATCAGTGTAGACCACTTAAGAGGCAAATGGGAGGATGGACACAGTCATCTTTATCTCAATAGTAGTTAGGTGGTATGGCTAATAGGACAACCCCAAACTTTAACAGGCATACAAGGTCTAGTAACAGAAAAAGCTCACAGATTCCTAATGTTCATTCTTATGTCTTCATACAGACCTTAAAATTCCATGCTCTCATTTCCTGTACATGCAAATTTCAAGCCCTTTAGGTTTTGCTGTTTTTGCTTGGGAATCTCTTCTTCCATTCTGCTTGTCTTACTGACTTACAATTCAGTTTACAGTAAAAAATAAATTCTCTTACTTGGGTTTGCTCATATTTGGGATTCAATTTTTATTTAAGAACTATGGTTGCGTTATTCTTCTAAAACTCATCTTCTAAAATTCAGGTATTTCTCCACCAAGCAAAACTCATTCATGCAGATCACTCAGATTGTGGCCAGTTATTCATCTTTATAGAGTGAGGGAGGTTTTTCCTATTCATTTTCTTAAGAACTAATGCTATTGAAGTGTCAACACACACAGAGAGTATACACACACATACATATGTATGCATATATCCCCCAACACTATAGATAGACAGACAGACAGACAGACAGACAGATAGATAGATAGATAGATAGATAGATAATAGTGAGGGGGACAGAACATTTAACATGTACTAACTAACCAGAGGTACAGAGAAGCTAAGACTTTTGCCCAAGATCAAACTTGTGAAGTGTGAGCTAGGCAGTATACATACAGAAACAAATCTAGATAGTATGTCTTTCTGGTCTATGAACTCAATATGGAAACTCAGCATGTTTCCCCAGTCCTCCCTGTTGCTCCTGAGTTGTTCTCTTCCTCTTTCTTTCAAATCTCTCAGCCTTCAATTTCTACATCCCCTTTAGGTCACTTCTTACCTGTGATTACGACTGCAGCTAACGAATTGTACTCCTCTATAAACCTCTATATACCTTTCAAGGCAACTGTGCTGTTCTTAAACAAAGCATACTTCCAATTCCTTCAATGTTGCAAATAATTTGGACACCTAAACCTTTCTTATCAGTAAACACATATTGATATGTCCAGTTTCTGTCTAAATGGCATCTCCACTGGCCAGAGTTTAATAACTGCACAATAGTCATTATTTGTTTAGCACTGTGTTAGTAGATGCTATTCTTTCTATTTCAATGTTTACTCAATAATTCCATCAACTACTTGGTAACTGATGCAAACGAGTCAGCAGTTGCTGCTGTTTCGGTGTATTTTTGGTAGTCATGTATGTCTTTCCACCAATCACAGTCTTGGAGAACAAGAATATTTCCATCTCATTCCTAAATCATCTACATATATAGCGCCAGGCACGTCAACATATCTTTTAAACTAACAGTCAGAGCAATGTCTGAAGGTCCTAAGATGCAGGCTTAGAAACCCTTCCTGGCCATCAGCCCTCGAGTTTCTTCAAGCACAAGAGATGCACAACAAATCGATTTCGTGCCTAGCTGACTCCTATGCACGCTTAAGGAATATTCTACAAGTATTACCAGCGGCTCTGTTTCGTTTTAAGTACATACATAGTCTCATGTACATCACCAAACATTTTGTGCAGCGGACTTTTTAAGTTTTTAACATTTTCACGCTGGGACCCGAACCAGCATTCACAAACACATTATTAGTAGGTCAACGATAGCGACATTGCACCTTACAGATGAATTTTCCATCAGGGAATAGGGCGCGCTTACTTTGGTCTCTCAGTAAGTCGATTTCTGTGGCCATTTCGATAATTTAGTTTGGAGTTTTCATCACGTTTATCGATTCCTCGCAGGGGGAAAGAAGGTAATTTTTTAAACAAACAAACAAAAAGGCAGCCTCCCGCTGTGAGGGCAAACAAAAAGCTAAGGGGTCGCAGGGGCAGCCGAGCCCTGGCGCGGAGGCATCGGCATCCCACTCACGCGGCGGCGCAGCCCGGCCCGCCGCTCGGCCGAACCCAGGCGACGCGAGTCAGACTTCGCTCCGCGCTCGACCGGACCCAGACGGACAGAAAGGGCCGCGGGGCGGCGCGCGGCCGGAGGGCGCCGAGTTCCCGTCAGACCGCGCGGGAGGACGACCCTGGGACTCGCCTGGCCCGGCAGCGGCGTCCCCGGGGGGCTGAGGGACGACGCCAGGACCACCGGGAAGCACGAGTGGCCGCGGAGTCCACTCGGCCCGCCCTGCGACTTTGAAAGCAGTGCCCCGGACCGTTCCTTGGAGACGGTGACGCCGCGCCCGTCATCACGCGGGCGTCGCCGTGCGTCATCGCGCTGTCTCCGGCTCCTGCAGGTGATTGGCTATCTGTCAGGCGGTGGGCGGGTCCCTGAGGCTGCGCTGGGGGCTGAGTGGATTGTTTGGCGCCTTCCGCAGTGGCGCAGCGAGTGTCTGTCTGAGGTAGTGTGGCGCATTTTTAATTTAATTTTATTTTTGTAAGGAAACTGAAAACTGTGATAGGAGCAGGCACTAGATAGGGATTTTCATCACGCCCCCCCCCCAGTCTTGGTTTCGCAGATACTAAGAATATGTGGGCGTCTGTGCAGGGAAGGCTATGTGTCCTCAGGCAGAGGTGACTCGAGTCCCCCAGTTTAGAGCTGTCGCTTCTAGGTCTGAAGCTGGTGACTCTTTTGCCTAGAAAAGAGAGCTGTTGTCCAACATTTAACCCTGTGGCTTCCAGAAGGCACCTGGTCAGGAGCCAGGAGAGCCAGCAAATCCTGCAGGTATTTCAGAGATGTTTCTTCGGATTTAAGGAGAGCTAACATTTTGCAAAAATAAAATAAAATTTGTACTAGGGCATAAACTACCACTCACAGTTTTACGAAGTGATGTTATGAGTATTTGAGCTGTAAAGCTTTTAAAACATAAAACATACAAAAATATTGGGGGAAAAAGACTAGCAATAAAAAAATGCTCTCTTGAAGTTATCGCTCGCTTTAGAGCCCTTTTAATTGATAATATTTTTTTATGAATTGAAATAAAGTTTCTCTAAATATGCCCCGGGCCTGACATAGCTTGGTTATGAACTGCTTACCTGGGATTTCCCAGCACCCACTTAAAAAGCCAGGCAGATGCCTGTGCCTAATACTAGCACTGGAGAGGAGCAGACAGGATGAGGGGAAACTGGTGCTCTTTATCCAGCAGCCTAGCCAAATTGGGAAGTGACTCCAGAGTCACTGAGTCATTGTCTCAAAAAGTAAGATCAGGCATCTTAAGATTTTTTTTTCCTATTCGAAAATAATCTGGTGAAAATAAACTTAGGTCTAAAAAAATGGTGAACAGCATATGAGAATGACATCCTACTTTCGATACTCTGTCTCAACCTCAGTCCATACACAGGTATAGACACACTCCCCCGCCACATGGACACACACACAAGACAAAAGGCGTGTGTGCCCTGGAAGAACTTAGACGTTCTGTTTAACCGCTTAAGACGTTTTGTAATCCTGTTCTTATAAGGTAGCATAAGCAGGGAGCCTCATTCCTCTAAAGGGAGTCGCTGTTATGTATGTATGTGTTGGTACTAGAAAAACAAAGGTTTAATTTAGTTTTGAATCATTGACGATTCAAACTGGTCTGGTTTTTAGTGGCCATAAACAAAAACCCCTGATGCTGATCGTGCAAGCTCCACTTCTTTTCAAGTTGATTCAGTATAGGATACTTTCTGATGAAAGACTCAAAGAGACTTTCCTACGTTTGAACCCTACATTGTTGTGCTGGAAGCTGGCGTTGAATAAGTAGCTATAAACTTAATATTTACAGTTAGCATTGATAGACTGACTATATTAGTGTGGAGAAAGCAAAGTGTAACTTCTGTATTAAAATTATCAATGGTTTTGTCTAAACTGAGAGGTGAAATAGAACTTTTATGTTTATACTTGAAGTGCTTGGTTTTATATGATCATGGTCAAAATAAGACCAAACCACTTAAAGTTTCATACATTGAAAACTAATGGCAGCTTTCACTAGTGATTTTAATAAATTGACACTAAACATGCTAGGATCCTGTCTAACAAACCTTCAGAATATACGAAGAATTTATGGAATTTAAGTAAGCAAGTTTGAAACTATCTTATCACAGCAAGGATTTGAATCCAGAAAGTATGATTTCAATATCACAACCTTTAACCACCACATGATATAAATTATGCCAAATGTTTTAATCTTTATAGTTAGCCTGTAATTGCAATAAATGAATGGCTACTTTGTATATTTTATTACGATCTCTGTGATTTACAGTTCATTTTCAAATGATTCTATTATGTTTGTGTTACTGAATTATCCTTTCTTAAAACAGTTAAATAAAGAAATAAAAACCTAGAATTCAAATGGTGTGTTTAAAAGCCTTCAGGTGTTTCTTTGTGTGTCCTCTCAACATTTTCACTGAAAAATCAGGTTTGTCTGTTTCAGAATTCCTGGTCCCTCCTTCTAGATGCAGGAGTAACTGGACAGAGCCTAAGAGGGAGCCCACTACTCAGACCTGGGCCAGAGACCACAGCTAGCACCAAACTAAGAAGAGCTTCCAGGTCTGTGTTCTTTGAACTCTAAAGTCTATCTTTACTTGGACTGAAAACATTTGATCATCCCACTGCTTCCAGCTGGCAGGTTCCCCTGACTTGACTTCCTCCTTCCTCTGTTTCTTTTAGAAATGTGTGGTGCAGTGCCACATGCAAACAAAAAAAGCAGAATGTACTGAAAAAAAAATTTAGGATTTTTTTTCTTGTAAATGAAGGAACTTGGAAATTTTCCTTAAAAAATCATTTTATTGAGAAAAATATTCTTTAACATTTTTTAAAAACTTTGTCGCCCAAGCGAATGCTCCAGGAATGTGTCTCCCTGTTTTGATTTCCTTACATAAAAAATTAAAACAATTGAAGTTTTACCTCTTTTTAAAGTGTAAGTTGAAGATAAGCTAAAAGTGAAAACTACGTATTAACAATGTTGTTTTAAGAAAGCTGCTAGCAACAATGTGTAGTAGGATAGCCATCACCTTGGTGGTTTTAGTTCTGACTCTGATGTTTCATTATGGTGCTGTTTACAAGGTCTAACTTTAAGAGGTTGGACTTTAAAATATTTTCACCTTATTTATTTATAATTTTTATTGTAATGAACTTACAAATAAAATTGCATAACTGAGCTAAAGCAGCCTCTCAAACAAGCAGTCACACACTCCCAAATGCTCTGCACTGTTGTGTAGTTCCTTCAGTACACTCAGAGTGGCCTCTCCGAAGCCACCAATCTTCATTCAGGGCTTTCCCCTTTCACTACCAATTACATTTTTATGCATTTCTCCACCATAAAACAAACAAAATGCCCTCCCCACCCCCCAAAAAACCTATGACAGAGTCGAGGCTAGAAAAACAATTATCTTACATCCTCTTCATGTCTTGTGTCCTTTTGTCTGCACTCTTTCCTCATCACTAAGTATTACTCGTCCTTAGACTCCTTTCTGAATGTTACACTATACCTACACTTGAAGCTATTTCCATATGTACATATATACCTTAAAGTCTATTCATATATTCACATATATACATAGTATATAATGCATGTCTATAATATAATACATAACATTTGCATATATGCATGTATGTATTATATAATATATTTTTATTCTTTCAGAATTTTATATATGCATGCAATGATTTTGGTCATACTTCTCCCCTAACTCTTCCCAGACCCACTCCTTAACCTTTGCCCCTTTTAACTTCATGTCTTTGTTTTCAAATAATCACTGCACCCAGTTTGTGCTGTTAATATGTTCATCCATATGGGACCATCCCTTGGATCTAAGTCAACAAGTCAGGGGCCACACCCTTAAAGAAAACTAACTTTGCTTTCCCCAGAAGCCATCAACTATCAATTGCTCCTGAATTAGGGGTTGAAGACATTTGAGTCCCTTTGTGTTGAAATGTTGACTGACCTGATTGAAAAATAGGCACTCAGCCACAGCTACTGTGAGTTCATGAGTACAGCAGTCCTGTCATGTCCAGAACACACTATTTTGTTCCTGTTCTCCGTGATCTCTAACTCCTGTAATCATTCTTCTCTTCTTACTTAATGTTCCCCAAGCTTTAGAAGAAGCTGTGATTTAGATATATAATTATATTAATACACAGCTTTTAACAAGACATTGAAGCTACTGACAAAGCAGGTCCCTTCTTTTTAAAGCATACACTCAGAATTTTAGTTGTAAACATTAGAATGCTATTCACTTGACATATAAATAGCTCTTAGTTCAAGCATACTAGCTTAGGCTGAGAGATAATAAATACCTATGTCTATAAAAGTAACTTTACTCAACAGATGCAATTGTCATCTCAAAGGCTTACTGCTGAATAAGGTCAACCTTTACAGTTCTTTCTGAACTCTGGCCAGCTGGTTCAACTCAGTTGTTCTGGACCAAAATTCCTCTCTAAGCTGATTGGTTCAAATTGTTTTCTCTCGGTTTCTCATTGAATTGCTGTGCTTGGCCTCAAATTAACTTTGGCAATGTGTTCTAATCTTCTGGTTCCTTCTCATTTCTGGCTTATTCTGTCTTCACCTGTAACCTGTCTCTGTAAAAATGACCCATAAAACTGTCCCTGCCCCCGTTTGTGTGTGTGTGTGTGTGTGTGTGTGTGTGTGTGTGTTTGTGTTTGTGTGTGTGTTTGTGTTATTTTCTGTTGGTTCTTTTGAGAGTTGGGTGTATCTTATCTGTGACTCATTCTGTCAAGTCTTTCTTTGATTTGTCTGTCACTTTGTCTGCCCCTCAATTAAATGCCATTTTCCAACATGGCTGCTTCCTTCTAAAATTTTGCCTACATTGTTAGGGATTAAAGGAGCATACTAGGGCATGTCTGTATTTCAGCTGTATCACACAGACTTAAAATTCTCTATATATCATGCAGTATAAATTGTGTGACTCAAAGTAAAACAGTATAGCAGTTATAAAGAATGGTAGGGAGGGTTATTCCAGATGAGGAAGGCCATGGACAATTTAGATGTCTCTATTTCATCAGCCTTTATGCAAAGGAACTGAATGAAACTGAGGCCAGTCAAGTCTCAGAAATTGACTAAGAGAGTTGAGAGGAGATTTAGTTATATGGTATGAACCCCTTAATTGGTTGGTTATTCAATACCAAGTAGCCCTTAGAACATATATAAATATATGAACAACACTACATGGACTCAGTATGGTGTATTTATGTATTTATATATATATTGAATGTGTCAATTATTAAAGAAAAAGAAAACAATAGAGACAGTTTGTGAAAGTAGAAGGAGGAGAACATTGAGGAGGGAACATGAACATGATATAACAGTAAGGGATTGAAGACGATCAGAGTATATTTTATATATGTATGCAATATCATAACAGAGCCCATCATTTTCTACAATTAATAATGCTAAGAAAACTGGAAAAACATCTACTGATAATGAATTTACATATGTATGTACATATAATCTTATGTTACCATCTGTCAGAAACAAAACAAATTTGTATACTAAGAGATGGATATTTTTATTTTACACAAAAGATTAAATCTTGGATAAATATGGAAAAACAAACTCATATAGTTAAGTACATTTACAATTTTTGCAATGGACTTAGTCATAACATTTTCAGTGATTTTTGCATACACAAACAGTTACATCAGAACTAAAAGTCATGAAGCTTTTAGACTCCAACTGTATTTTTGAATAGAATTTATAGTTCCATTTAATTTTCCATGGCCCAGATAGCCTTTTGACTCCTAAGATCTTGTGCTTTCATGTTTCAATTTTCATTTCATTGTTAAGTAAAGGAAACTGTTATATGTTGTTAACAAATTTGTTTGAATTTTCCTTTAGATGGATTTTAAAATTGAATATACTTGGGATAGTTTTCCAGTGAGCCATGAGCCAGTTCGTATCAGGCTGAATCCATGTGACAAGGGATTGAAGATGGAGGTTAGTGCTCCATTTTTCAATGATCCTCCAGCCCCTCTTGGAGAACCAGGAAAGCCTTTCAGTGAACTGTGGAATTATGAAGGTAAGTAGAAGTATTGTATTTTATTACAAACATAAATCTTTTTCTAATAACCTCTCAGAGAACTATTATTTTATCTTGCTGTTAGGAAGTAATATGCTTGTGAACAACTGATGCAGTTTCTGATCTCGCCTAACCATCCGTCATCCTGACTTTCTACCCATTACCATGGGGCTCCAATATACAAGCAGAACAGAGAAAAATGGCAGGCCCAAATACAGATGTTTGTGTTGCTGCCACATTTCCTTTCTTTATGTATGTCATCTGCAGTAAAAAAAAGTTCATATTCCCCATTTTGTCCTCTAAGAATCTTTAAGTTGCCATCTTTACCATCAAAGTCTCCTGTGTAGGAATTGTAGTGTGTACTACTTACTGGAGAAATACTGTCAGTGTGAGATCTAATACTTACTTTCTGCTGTCAGGTAATCTCGCTTATCAAATTAAGGCCAAAAGACATAGCAGGAAATTAAATGGTTTCAGGTTTGTTCTCTGGCCTTCTTGTACTATATCCTTATCAAGCTGCAGGGTTCCTTCCGAGATACTGTTCATGATGCTATCTCCGTAGGTATAAAATATTACATTACATAAAATTAAGGATTTTCCCCAAGATCTCCCACCCAGTATATTTGGATTTTTATTTGCTTGATTAGCACAGAGCCCTTCTTCCAAGTTATCTTTTTTTTCTAAGTCTATTATTTTTCCTCTTTGAAACCTGAATGAACCTTTAATGCAACAAAAACAAATTATACTCAAGTATAATTTCATATTTATTTTTAAAAAGTTGTTTGTAGAAGTCTAGATAAGATCTGGCAAGTTTTAGACCAACATAGAAAGAATAAGTCTTAGGTTTTCATTTTGTATGTTTTATGCTGTTGTAATTACTTATAAGAAAGATGTACTACATTCACAATTAACTAATTTTTAAAGCTACTAATGCTCAGAAGTTCCTGAAATTATAATGAAAAAGACCACTATTTTAAATTAGTTTTTAAAAATTAGTTTGAAAAACACATTTTCGTGCTTGTAGAAGTGAGGAGACAACTTGAGGGAGTGGGTCATCTCTTCCCACCATGTGCATTCTGGCCCTCTAACATAGGCCATCAGGTGTGGTGGCCATAGGCTTGGTGGCAAGCACTATATTTGCTGAGCACCACATCAGCCCATCACTCTTTGTTTTTGTTGTGTTCATGTTGTAGACAGGTAACCCCTGGCACACCTGTGCATATACACA
The DNA here is from genome assembly GCF_021556685.1 of Rattus norvegicus. Taxonomy (NCBI): domain Eukaryota; kingdom Metazoa; phylum Chordata; class Mammalia; order Rodentia; family Muridae; genus Rattus; species Rattus norvegicus. The sequence continues at coordinate 126,023,655 of NC_141535.1, forward strand.
CACACATTTAAATCTCATGTATATTTGATTCATTGCTCATACATTTAGTTACTACTCTATAAATAACCTATATAAATATGGAAGTCTTGTTATGCCAATACATATTTTACTCTTTGATTTTAGCAGCACTGTTGTGTTCTTTTACATAAAATGCATGTTTTATGTAACTTTATCAGTTTTGATGAATAATACGTGATTTCTTTATGTACAAGAGATAATTTTATATAAGAAGAGAGATGTTTACACCATCATTTCTAATTTTTTGAGTCATACTCTATTGGGTAGAATTCTACGTAATTTCCTTTTGTAGTTGTCTAATTTGTGTACTTGGAATAAATTCCAAGTTGAAGATAACTGGCCCAGAGCCCATCTGTGCAGAAAAGTTGATTTCCCTATGGCCTCAGCCTCACTAGGTTTTATATTTCCTCTTCTGTGGGAGAAATAGAGGTTAACTTATTACCTATGCTTTTCTTCTACACTCTATGTATTTATTTTACTCAGTTTCCTAATGGGGGATAGTATGATGATTTATGAAACTTAGTAATTCACTTTTTATTCTAAAGGAATAAATTATTTACTGCTTAACCAAAATGAAATTTCCTATGTCTTGTCTGATTTCACAAGTTGTGGAAGCATTCTTCTTGAATAATACAACTGAGCAGTATTTAGAAGTTGAACTTTGTCCGTAAGTATCAACTGTTTTTTCTTAATCACTATAACATGATTCGAACATACCTGTTTTATAGTTATAAGTTGTATGGTTGTAGTAAAGCTTACTAAGTTCAGCTAAGTAGAGGTCATATTAACTGGAGTTAATTTTAATTCTCTATTTTCTTGTACAATATATATGTTTAGAATTTGTATTTAAAATATATGTATATATGTGTGTATATATACATATACAAATATATCCTACATGTTTGAGTATATTATATTGATGTGATTTTTGATTTATTGATATAAATGATTTTGTAATAATGAAGGTTTTTTTACAAAGTGAAAAAATCATTATAAACAAATCATTACTTTTTATATCTGCACAATTAATATATTAAGTATTAGAAGTAAAGAGAGAGCTCCCATCCCTAACCAAAACAGTATCTCCAACTCACAACCACTTGCAAAGGAGAAATAGTTTTCTTCAATGGAATACCCCTGGGTATGCAAACCACACTTAAGGGCAGGCCCCATCCACAGCAATAGATGGCTGATATAAAATGACTTTAATGGTATTTTGGTAGATATTTATTTACTTTTTCTTTTGGGCTTTTTATTCATTAATGTATTCATTTTATATCCTGATTGCTGTTCTCTCCTCCCAGTTCTCCCCTCACAGAGTTCCTTCCCTGTTCCCCCTCCCTTTCTCCTCTGTGAGGGTCGGGGACCTTCTGGGTATCCCACCCTGGCACATCCAGTCTGCAGGATTAGGTTTATCTTCTCCCACTGAGAAAAACAGCAAGGCAGCCCAGTTTGGGGAAGGATTCCACAGACAGGCAACAGCTGTTGGGACAGCTTCTGCTCCAGTTTTTAGGGGACCCACATGGAAACAGCTGCATGTGCCAGGGCCTTAGTCCAGCCTATGTATGTTCTTTGGTTGGTGGCCCAATCTTTGAGAACCCCCAAGGGTCCAGGTTAGTTGATGTTGTTGGTCTTCCTGTGGAGATCCTATCATCAAGGATCTTAAAGTCTTCAATCCTTCCTCCAACTCTTCCATAAAAGCCCCCAAGCTCTGTCCAATGTTTGGCTATTGGTCTTTGCATCTGTTTCTGTCAGCTGCTGGGTGGAGCCTCTCAGAGGACAGTTATGCTAGACTCCTGTCTGCAAGCATAACAGAGTAAAATTAATAGTGCCAGGGACTGGTTCTTGCCCATGGGATGGGTCTCAAGTTGGGCCAGTTACTGGTTAACCATTCTTTATCTCTACTCCATCTTTGTCCCTGCATTTCTTCTAGACAGGACCAATTTAGGGTCGAAAGTTTTGGGGGTGGGTTAACGACCTTATCATTCCACTAGGGGTCCTGCCTGGCCACAGGAGGTGACCTCTTCATGTTACATAGTCCAACAGCTCTGCATCACAACTAAGGTCACCTGAATTGACATTGAGAGCTTCCCCCATCCCAGGTCTCTGGCACTTCCTAGAGATTACCCCCACGTCCCTTACTCCGGGCAGCTGCAGATTTCCATTTATTCTCCTGGCCTTCTGGCCCTCTCTCCTGTCTCTCCTCACACCTGATCCTAAACACCACCCCATTCCTCTCCCCGTCCCCTCCCTCCATCTGCCTCCTATGACTACTTTATTCCCCCTTCTCAGTGAGATTCAAGCATCCTTGCTTGGGCTTTCCTTCCTGTTTAGCTTCTTTGGGTCTGTGGAGTGGAGTGTGGATATATTGTACTTATGGCTAATATCTACTTATTTCTTTGTTTGTTTATTCATTCATTCTTTCTTTCACTTATTATCTTCTCTTTTGGACTTTAAAAAAATCTTACTGGTCTTTTGTTATATGTTAAGGTTTTTATTTTGTGTTTTTATTTTTGTTTGAATGTTTGTCTTTCAGTATATGTATGAATGTGTGTTGTATTTCTTGTTTTTTTTCTTTTTCTTTTTTTTTTTTTTTTTTTTTTTGGTGGAGTAAGGGTTTATTTTAGCTCACAATTCCAGATAATAGTTCATCAAAGTGGGGAAGTCACCATGACAGGAAGCTGAGCTAGGCAGTCCTGTCCACGGTCAAGAGCAGAGGGATGGTGATACATGCACACTTGTCCTTAGCTTGCTTTCCATATCTACTCTTTTTTTTTTTATTAACTTGAGTATTTCTTATATACATTTGGAGTGTTATTCCCTTTCCCAGTTTCCGGGCAAACATCCCCTTCCCCCCTTCCCTTCTTTATGGGTGTTCCCCTCCCCATCCTCCCCCCATTGCTGCCCTCCCCCCAACAATCTAGTTCACTGGGGGTTCAGTCTTAGCAGGACCCAGGGCTTCCCCTTCCACTGGTGCTCTTACTAGGATATTCATTGCTACCTACAAGGTCAGAGTCCAGGGTCAGTCCATGTGTAGTTGTTAGGTAGTGGCTTAGTCCCTGGAAGCTCTGGTTGCTTGGCATTGTTGTACATATGGGGTCTCGAGCCCCTTCATGCTCTTCAGGTTCTTTCTCTGATTCCTTCAACGGGGGTCCTATTCTCAGTTCAGTGGTTTGCTGCTATTCTGGCTGTGTCTCTCAGGAGCGATCTACATCCGGCTCCTGTCGGCCTGCACCTCTTTGTTTCATCCATCTTGTCTAATTGGATGGCTGTATATGTATGGGCCACATGTGGGGCAGGCTCTGAATGGGTGTTCCTTCAGTCTCTCTTTTAATCTTTGCCTCTCTCTTCCCTGCCAAGGGTATTCTTGTTCCCCTTTTAAAGAAGGAGTGAAGCATTCACATTTTGATCATCTGTCTTGAGTTTCATTTGTTCTAGGCATCTAGGGTAATTCAAGCATTTGGGCTAATAGCCACTTATCAATGAGTGCATACCATGTGTGTTTTTCTGTGATTGGGTTACCTCACTCAGGATGATATTTTCCAGTTCCAACCGTTTACCTACGAATTTCATAAAGTCGTTGTTTTTGATAGCTGAGTAATATTCCATTGTGTAGATGTACCACATTTTCTGTATCCATTCCTCTGTTGAAGGGCATCTGGGTTCTTTCCAGCTTCTGGCTATTATAAATAAGGCTGCGATGAACATAGTGGAGCACGTGTCTCTTGTATATGTTGAGGCATCTTTTGGGTATATGCCCAAGAGAGGTATAGCTGGATCCTCAGGCAGTTCAATGTCCAATTTTCTGAGGAACCTCCAGACTGATTTCCAGAATAGTTGTACCAGTCTGCAATCCCACCAACAATGGAGGAGTGTTCCTCTTTCTCCGCATCCTCGCAAGCATTTGCTGTCACCTGAGTTTTTGATCTTAGCCATTCTCACTGGTGTGAGGTGAAATCTCAGGTTTGTTTTGATTTGCATTTCCCTTATGACTAAAGATGTTGAACATTTCTTTAGGTGTTTCTCAGCCATTCGGCATTCCTCAGCTGTGAATTCTTTGTTTAGCTCTGAACCCCATTTTTTTTTCGGAGCTGGGGACCGAACCCAGGGCCTTGTGTTTGCTAGGCAAGCGCTCTACCACTGAGCTAAATCCCCAAACCCCTGAACCCCATTTTTAATAGGGTTATTTGTCTCCCTGCGGTGTAACTTCTTGAGTTCTTTGTATATTTTGGATATAAGGCCTCTATCTGTTGTAGGATTGGTAAAGCTCTTTTCCCAATCTGTTGGTTGCCGTTTTGTCCTAACCACAGTGTCCTTTGCCTTACAGAAGCTTTGCAGTTTTATGAGATCCCATTTGTCGATTCTTGATCTTAGAGCGTAAGCCATTGGTGTTTTGTTCAGGAAATTTTTTCCAGTGCCCATGTGTTCCAGATGCTTCCCCACTTTTTCTTCTATTAGTTTGAGTGTATCTGGTTTGATGTGGAGGTCCTTGATCCACTTGGACTTAAGCTTTGTACAGGGTGATAAGCATGGATCGATCTGTGTTCTTCTACATGTTGACCTCCAGTTGGACCAGCACCATTTGCTGAAAATGCTGTCTTTTTTCCATTGGATGGTTTTGGCTCCTTTGTCAAAAATCAAGTACCCATAGGTGTGTGGGTTCATTTCTGGGTCTTCAATTCTGTTCCATTGGTCTATCTGTCTGTCTCTGTACCAATACCATGCAGTTTTTATCACTATTGCTCTGTAATACTGCTTGAGTTCAGGGATAGTGATTCCCCCTGAAGTCCTTTTATTATTGAGGATAGTTTTAGCTATCCTGGGTTTTTTGTTATTCCAGATGAATTTGCAAATTGTTCTGTCTAACTCTTTGAAGAATTGGATTGGTATTTTGATGGGGATTGCATTGAATCTGTAGATCGCTTTTGGTAAAATGGCCACTTTTACTATATTAATCCTGCCAATCCATGAACATGGGAGATCTTTCCATCTTCTGATGTCTTCTTCAATTTCTTTCTTCGGAGTCTTGACCTTCTTAATGTACAGATCTTTTACTTGCTTAGTTAAAGTCACACCGAGGTACTTTATATTATTTGGGTCTATAATGGAGGGTGTCGTTTCCCTAATTTCTTTCTTGGCTTGTTTCTCTTTTGTGTAGAGGAAGGCTACTGATTTATTTGAGTTAATTTTATACCCAGCCACTTTGCTGAAGTTGTTTATCAGCTTTAGTAGTTCTCTGGTGGAACTTTTGGAGATCACTTAAATATACTATCATATCATCTGCAAATAGTGATATTTTGACTTCTTCTTTTCCGATCTGTATCCCCTTGATCTCCTTTTGTTGTCTGATTGCTCAGGCTAGAACTTCAAGAACTATATTGAATAAGTAGGGAGAGAGTGGGCAGCCTTGTCTAGTCCCTGATTTTAGTGGGATTGCTTCAAGTTTCTCTCCATTTAGTTTAATGGTAGCAACTGGTTTGGTATATATGGCTTTTACTATGTTTAGGTATGGGCCTTGAATTCCTATTCTTTCCAGGACTTTTATCATGAAGGGGTGTTGAATTTTGTCAAATGCTTTCTCAGCATCTAATGAAATGATCATGTGGTTTTGATCTTTCAGTTTGTTTATATAATGGATCACGTTGATGGTTTTCCGTATATTAAACCATCCCTGCATGCCTGGGATGAAGCCTACTTGATCATGGTGGATGATTGTTTTGATGTGCTCTTGGATTCGGTTTGCCAGAATTTTATTGAGTATTTTTGCGTCGATATTCATAAGGGAAATTGGTCTGAAGTTCTCTTTCTTTGTTGGGTCTTTGTGTGGTTTAGGTATGAGAGTAATTGTGGCTTCATAGAAGGAATTCGGCAGTGGTCCATCTGTTTCAATTTTGTGGAATAGTTTGGATAATATTGGTATGAGGTCTTCTATGAAGGTTTGATAGAATTCTGCACTAAACCGGTCTGGACCTGGGCTCTTTTTGGTTGGGAGACCTTTAATGACTGCTTCTATTTCCTTAGGAGTTATGGGGTTGTTTAACTGGTTTAATCTGTTCCTGATTTAACTTCGGTACCTGGTATCTGTGTAGGAAATTGTCCATTTCCTGCAGATTTTCAAGTTTTGTTGAATATAGGCTTTTATAGTAAGATCTGATGATTTTTTGAATTTCCTCTGAATCTGTAGTTATGTCTCCCTTTTCATTTCTGATTTTGTTAATTTGGACACACTCTCTGTGTCCTCTCATTAGTCTGGCTAAGGGTTTATCTATCTTGTTGATTTTCTCAAAGAACCAACTTTTGGTTCTGTTGACTCATTCTATGGTCCTTTTTGTTTCTACTTGGCTGATTTCAGCTCTGAGTTTGATTATTTCCTGCCTTCTACTCCTCCTGGGTGTATTTGCTTCTTTTTGTTCTAGAGCTTTTAGGTGTGCTATCAAGCTGCTGACATATGCTCTTTCCTGTTTCTTTCTGCAGGCACTCAGCGCTATGAGTTTTCTTCTTAGCACAGCTTTCATTGTGTCCCATAAGTTTGGGTATGTTGTATCTTCATTTTCATTAAATTCTAAAAAGTCTTTAATTTCTTTCTTTATTTCTTCCTTGACCAGGTTATCATTGAGTAGAGCATTGTTCAATTTCCACGTATATGTGGGCGTTCTTCCCTTATTGTTATTGAAGACCAGTTTTAGGCCGTGGTGGTCCGATAGCACGCATGGGATTATTTCTATCTTTCTGTACCTGTTGAGGCCCGTTTTTTGACCAAGTATATGGTCAATTTTGGAGAAAGTACCATGAGGAGCTGAGAAGAAGGTATATCCGGTTGCTTTAGGATAGAATGTTCTATAAATATCTGTTAAGTCCATTTGGCTCATGACTTTTCTTATTCTGTCTACGTCTCTGTTTAATTTCTGTTTCCATGATCTGTCCATTGATGAGAGCGGGGTGTTGAAATCACCTACTATTATTGTGTGAGGTGCAATGTGTGTTTTGAGCTTCAGTAAGGTTTCTTTTACGCATGTAGGTGCCCTTGTGTTTGGGGCATAGATATTTAGGATTGAGAGTTCATCTTGGTAAATTTTTCCTTTGATGAATATGAAGTGTCCTTCCTTATCTTTTTTGATGACTTTTAGTTGAAAATTGATTTTATTTGATATTAGAATGGCCACTCCAGCTTGCTTCTTCCGACCATTTGCTTGGAAAGTTGTTTTCCAGCCTTTCACTCTGAGGTAGTGTCTGTCTTTTTCTCTGAGGTGTGTTTCCTGTAGGCAGCAGAATGCAGGGTCCTCCTTGCGTGTCCAGATTGTTAATCTATGTCTTTTTATTGGGGAGTTGAGGCCATTGATGTTGAGAGATATTAAGGAATAGGGATTGTGGCTTCCTGTTACATTCATATTTGGATATGAGGTTATATTTGTGTGCTTTTCTTCTCTTTGTTTTGTTGGCTAGACAATTAGTTTCTTGCTTCTTCTAGGGTATATCTTGCCTCCTTATGTTGGGCTTTACCATTTATTATCCTTTGCAGTGGTGGATTTGCAGAAAGATATTGTGTAAATTTGGTTTTGTCATGGAATATCTTGGTTTCTCCATCTATGTTAATTGAGAGTTTTGCAGGATACAGTAACCTGGGCTGGCATTTGTATTCTCTTAGGGTCTGTATGACATCTGTCCAGGATCTTCTGGCCTTCATAGTTTCTGGCGAGAAGTCTGGTGTGATTCTGATAGGTTGGCCTTTATATGTTACTTGACCTTTTTCCCTTACTGCTTTTAATATTCTTTCTTTATTTTGTGCGTTTGGTGTTTTGACTGTTATGTGTCGGGAGGTGCTTCTTTTCTGGTCCAATCTACTTGGATTTCTGTAGAGTTCTTTTATGCCTATGGGTATCTCTTTTTTTAGGTTTGAGAAATTTTCTTCTATGATTTTGTTGAAGATATTTACTGGTCCTTTGAGCTGGGAGTCTTCACTCTCTTCTATACCTATTATCCTTAGGTTTGATCTTCTCATTGAGTCCTGGATTTCCTGTATGTTTTGGACCAGTAGCTTTTTCCGCTTTACATTATCTTTGACAGTTGAGTCAATGATTTCTATGGAATCTTCTGCTCCTGAGATTGTCTCTTCCATCTCTTGTATTTTGTTGGTGAAGCTCATATCTACAGCTCCTTGTCTCTTACTTTGGTTTTCTATATCCAGGGTTGTTTCCATGTGTTCTTTCTTGATTGCTTCTATTTCCATTTTTAATTCCCTCAACTGTTTGATTGTGTTTTCCTGGAATTCTTTCAGGGATTTTTGTGACTCCTCTCTATGGGCTTCTACTTGTTTATTTATGTTTTCCTCGAATTCTTTCAGGGATTTTTGTGATTCCTCTCTGTAGGCTTCTACTTGTTTATTAATATTTTCCTGTGTTTCTCTAAGGGAGTTCTTCACATCTTTCTTGAAGTCCTCCAGCATCATGATCAAATATGATTTTGAAACTAGATCTTGCTTTTCTGGTGTGTTTGGATATTCCTTGTTTGTTTTGGTGGGAGAATTGGGCTCCGATGATGCCATGTAGTCTTGGTTTCTGTTGCTTGGGTTCCTGCGCTTGCCTCTCGCCATCAGATTATCTCTAGTGTTACTTTGTTCTGCTATTTCTGACAGTGGCTAGACTGTCCTATAAGCCTGTGTATCAGGAGTGCTGTAGACCTGTTTTCCTGTTTTCTTTCAGCCATTTATGGGGACAGAGTGTTCTGCTTTCGGGCGTGTAGTTTTTCCTATCTACAGGTCTTCAGCTGTTCCTGTGGGCCTGTGTCTGGAGTTCACCAGGCAGGTCACCTGCAGCAGAAAAGTTGGTCTTACCTGTGGTCCTGAGGCTCAAGTTTGCTGGTGGGGTGTTGCTTATGATCTCTCTGCCGCGGCAGCAACCAGGAAGATCTGCGCCGCCCTTTCCGGGAGCTTTTGTGCACCAGGGTTCCAGATGGAGTTTGGTGTTTTCCCCCGGCTTCAGAGATGTGTGCAGAGTGCAGTCTCTTCTGGTTTCCCAGGCGTGTCTGCCTCTCTGAAGGTTTAGCTCTCCCTTCCACGGGATTTGGGTGCAGAGAACTGTTTATCCGGTCAGTCTCTTCAGGTTCTGGCGGTGTCTCAGACGCAGCGGTTCTGCTGCTCCTGAACCCTCCTCTACGGGAACCGTAGAGGCCGTATACAGTTTCCTCTTGGGCCAGGGATGTGGGCAGTGGTGGGCAGTGTTGGTGGTCTCTTCTGCTCTGCAGCCTCAGGAGTGCCCACCTGACCAGGCGGTGAGGTCTCCTCTTGTGTTTTTTCTTAGTGTGTGTCTGTGCGTACCTATGTTTTATTTTAGCCAGGTGTGAAGTTAGATGGGTGAGGAATGGGAAGATATTCCAGGAGATAGAGAGGAAACTATGATAAGAATATATAGCATGAAAACATTTATTTTCAAAGAAAAAGAGACATAAAGATACACTGAATTACTACTACCTTACAGAAATGTTTCTTTTAGGTTCTTGAATGATTAAACTTTATATATTATAAAATTGTGTATTCATGTATTTATTCATTTAGCTATCATACATTCTTTCTAACACGTTGTATGCCATTTTTGCATTTAATGCTAAGAATTTAATCTTAATTTAATTTAAACATACCTAAAGTTTCCAAGTCTCACATTGAAAATATTACTCCTGAAATTTTTGTTTGTTTGTTTTTTTTGTTTTTTTTTTTTTTCGGAGCTGGGGACCGAATCCAGGGCCTTGTGGTTGCTAGGCAAGCACTCTACCACTGAGCTAAATCCCCAACCCCTTTTTTGTTTGTTTTTGAGACAAAGTCTTACTGTATAGCTCTGACAAGTCTGGAACTCATGGAGAGTAAAGGTGTGAGCCACTATGCCCAGCTTTCTTGGAATTTCTTCCACTTTCAGTACTTACTTGGTAACTTTATGTAGTGACCAATGTTTTTTCATAAGTAGGTGTAAAAAGGAAACTTAGGCTTATCTATTATCTAAATTGTAGCATGCTTTTGATACATGAAATATCTCTATATATGCCTATTATTTATTTTAGACATCACTTAAATATTTTCCAGTATCAGTGCCTTTGTTCCTTTTTAAAGTGACAAGAGAGCCCCAGTTAATTCACACAAAACTTTAGCTGTCTTTTCCCCTATGTTAGGTGTTAATTGCTTGTTTTATGCTAACTCTAACATGGAAAGTGAAGTTATTTGCAGTTTTTTTTGGTGAGGGTCTCACTATGCAGCCCTGGTTAGCCTGGAGCACACAGAAATCACCCACCTTTGCCTCCCAAGTGTTCAGACTGAAGATGCTCACCACACCGGGCCTGCAGTTATTTTTTTAAAATCAGAATTAGATATGTTTTCATGTTATCTTTCAACTATCACGACAAAGCATTTTATTTAAAGTTATGATTAGTTCTTATAAACATTCATGAAAAGTAGGAAAATTTTAACTATTTGCTAACTTTCACCTTACAGTTGAAAAAGAAAACTAAGACAAACATTTCTAATTTGAGTAAAAGACAGCAAAGAAGTTGGATTTGCCAAAATTCCCAATTTAAGCTATAGATTTCTTTTTTGTTTTTTCATTTTTAAAAAGCACTTATTCATTTGTTATAGGTGTATGTATATATATATTTATGTGTATATATGTGCCATGGCTCACATGTGAAGAACAGAGTACAATTTGCAGGAGTAAATTCTCTCTTTCTACCATGTTGGTTCAAGGAATTGAACTCAGAACATCAGGCTTAGCAGGAAGCTCCTCTGCGTGCTGAGCCATTTCACTGGCCTCTGTCATTTTCTTTCATAAGGTAGTATCAGTTTATTTTTATGAAGTGACAATTTTAATATTAGATACATAGAAAAATAGACAGTTTTTTCCTTAAGAAACTACATGGTAGCCATTGTGTGTACAATTTTTTAAAAAATTAAGATTTACAGGATGGTTTTGTTTCATATACATCAGGATAGTTAATAATCAAGAATCACTTTTTTTTTTTTTTGGCCTCAGGGTGTCAGTTCTTGCACTGGATCATTAACAGCTAGGAAGGCAGCAAGAACACTGTTTTAATTTGTGAGAAGTTTTACACATCCTACGATCTTCCTAAAGCTTCATAAAAACAATAAAATTAATCAGAGGATTGTTAAATGGGAAGTATTACTTGTCTTCTGTTAGAGGACTTTACTGAAGAAAAATCCTTCCTCAAAAAGCTCACAAAGGACCATCTATCTGGGTAGAAATGTATGATAGACTTCCAGAGGCAGAAAATTTACTTTCTGTAAATATACACAAACTTGTTTCTTTTTTTTTCTTTCTTTCTTTTTTTTTTTTTTTGGTTCTTTTTTTCGGAGCTGGGGACCGAACCCAGGGCCTTGCGCTTGCTAGGCAAGCGCTCTACCACTGAGCTAAATCCCCAACCCCCACAATCTTGTTTCTTACTGAGTCAGATAATCCCACTAATTCATTCCCATTAGAATTCCTTTTGAGAGTATGTTATATTTGTCTGTGGAGATGTGACATTGGTGCCTGAAGAAATGGTAGAAAGTTGGAAATCAGGTGGCAGACTGTTCAAAGATAGCAATGTGAAAAAAAATGGTGACAACTTTAAGCCTGTGCCTCGTTGACTAGCTTTGGTCAACCTGTATTTTCCATTTCCTACCTCACTACTGAGTCCCGATGAAGTTTTCTTACAGAAAGAATCTTTGGTTAAGCTGTTAAATCAAGATTTGGAAATTGGCTCTAGCTTCCCTTGGGCTGCTTTAGTTTTGCAGCTGTTTTATTTAAACTCCAAGTACTATGATTATCACTCTGTTCCTTCTCTCATACATTGTGTTTTCTAACCAAATGAAGTATTTTGTATAATTTCCTATCTAAAGACTTTGACAAGAAGGGGCAGTGAGATTGCTAGTGGGTGAAGAACATGATAAGTGGTGCTAGCCAGTGAAACGCTATGATTTGGCAGCAGTGGTTTATGAAATGGTAATTTCATAGTTGCCATTTCTAAGTAATATGACACACTGGCTCTCCCTGTAGTTTTCCAATATTATATTGCACTTTTTAGTTATTTGGAAATTTATCTGAAAGACACACATTCCAGATAGAATAGAAGGTAAAAAGATAATGTTTTTCCCTAACACTCATGAGGAATCTTAATTTTAACAGACATGGACAACATTTAGTTCTTTTACTTTCTGGAAGAAGAAATGTTTGGAAAGTGAGTAAAGAAACATATGAAAAAAATATTTTAATGCACAACAGGTGCATCAATCATATGTTTGAACTTTCCTTTTGTATTTCTAATAGAAAGAGCTTGCATTATCATTCAAAGTGTCCAGAGGAGAGACTCATTGGGAAGGTGAAGCTTTTCTTCCTTGGAGTTATTTTCCATCAAAAGTGACACGATTTAACTCATTTGCAATCCATGGATCAAATGATAAAAGAGTTTATGAAGCGCTTTACCCTGTGCCACAACCTGAGCTGCAACAAGGACAAAATCCTGACTTGTAAGTAGAAAATCAGTGGAGGTATGTTCTAACTGCAGTTTGGGAAATGAGTTCTTGGTACAGCAGCAGTAACACTTGGTGCTTGATGATAACATACATTTAAGTACATAATAAGAGCTTTTTAAAATTTATTATATATTTCTTTACTATGATAAGAGCTTTTTGTTCTCTTAGGAGCTTCAACTTTTGACCAGGGTAGACCATCTCATTACTGTCAGCAAAGCACTCAGTTTTTCATAACTGTATGAGAAAGCTAATTAGTAGTGCTATATCAGCTCTTACTGGTATGGCTTCAAGTTAACTTACAATTCTTTTCCTAGATAAAATAGCCAGAGGGATCTATCTATTTTTGTGGTGGAGATAGAGGGATTATAAACCGTTTTCTTTGTTACTAAAGAACTTAAACAGTAGTCATGTCTCTATTCTCTTAGTTGCTTCATTAGAATAAGAGAATCAACTATGTTTCTAGGTAACCTTGCTTGTGATAAAATGACTTTTTATTTGTCAAATGATATCTAGACTAAGTAATTCTGAATGAATTATATGATGGAGACAGTGTGACTTAGGGAATCTACTTTAACAGGTATGTTATCTGTGGGGCTCTTGAGTTTATGCCCTATGAATGGTTGTCAGAGGTCATGGTTCCTGTGAGGCAGCAGAATTTAATTTAAGATAAGGTACCTTCAATACTTATCTAATTTGAGTTTCTTTTCTCTTGGCATCTTAAGCTACTTTCTAAGAGCAACATAGCCATGGTGATGGCTTCTAAATGCTTCACGCATTGCTTCAAGGACTAGTCCCTTAAGGCAACCTTGCTTGTGATAAAATGACTAAGGTCAAAAAGGCAGAGATGTCCCAACTAGGATGCCTCTGCCAGGCTCTGCTAAACATCCTGACTCCCCAGTGCTGACCACACTGAGTCCACTGAGAGACACACAGCAGGAACCATGGCAGGTAGAAGCATGGCAGAAGCTTATAGCGCAGAGCTTTACAGAAGCCTTTGCTCACTAAGCTACTAGAGAACACTTCAGGGTCTTTTTGGAATGAAAACAAGATCATCACTCTCATATGGTAGTCTCCTTTTCTTTGGCAAAGAAAGAACACAAATTTGTCTTTTTTATATATATATATTTTTTTTTTTTAATTAACTTGAGTATTTCTTATATACATTTCGAGTGTTATTCCCTTTCCAGGTTTCCGGGCAAACATCCCCCTCCCCCCTCCCCTTCCTTATGGGTGTTCCCCTCCCAACCCTCCCCCCATTGCCGCCCTCCCCCCATAGACTAGTTCACTGGGGGTTCAGTCTTAGCAGGACCCAGGGCTTCCCCTTCCACTGGTGCTCTTACTAGGATATTCATTGCTACCTATGGGGTCAGAGTCCAGGGTCAGTCCATGTATAGTCTTTAGGTAGTGGCTTAGTCCCTGGAAGCTCTGGTTGCTTAGCATTGTTGTACTTTTGGGGTCTCGAGCCCCTTCAAGCTCTTCCAGTTCTTTCTCTGATTCCTTCAATAGGGGACCTATTCTCAGTTCAGTGGTTTGCTGCTGGAATTCGCCTCTGTATTTGCTGTATTCTGGCTGTGTCTCTCAGGAGCGATCTACATCCGGCTCCTGTCAGTCTGCACTTCTTTGCTTCATCCATCTTGTCTAATTGGGTGGCTGTATATGTATGGGCCACATGTGGGGCAGGCTCTGAATGGGTGTTCCTTCAGTCTCTGTTTTAATCTTTGCCTCTCCCTTCCCTGCCAAGGGTATTCTTTTTCCTCATTTAAAGAAGGAGTGAAGCATTCACATTTTGATCATCCGTCTTGAGTTTCGTTTGTTCTAGGGATCTAGGGTAATTCAAGCATTTGGGCTAATAGCCACTTATCAATGAGTGCATACCATGTATGTCTTTCTGTGATTGGGTTAGCTCACTCAGGATGATATTTTCCAGTTCCAACCATTTGCCTACGAATTTCATAAACTCGTTGTTTTTGATAGCTGAGTAATATTCCATTGTGTAGATGTACCACATTTTCTGTATCCATTCCTCTGTTGAAGGGCATCTGGGTTCTTTCCATTTTCTGGCTATTATAAATAAGGCTGCGATGAACATAGTGGAGCACGTGTCTTTTTTATATGTTGAGGCATCTTTTGGGTATATGCCCAAGAGCGGTATAGCTGGATCCTCAGGCAGTTCAATGTCCAATTTTCTGAGGAACCTCCAGACTGATTTCCAGAATGGTTTTACCAGTCTGCAATCCCAACAACAATGGAGGAGTGTTCCTCTTTCTCCACATCCTCGCCAGCATCTGCTGTCACCTGAGTTTTTGATCTTAGCCAATCGCACTGGTGTGAGGTGAAATCTCAGGGTTGTTTTGATTTGCATTTCCCTTATGACTAAAGATGTTGAACATTTCTTTAGGTGTTTCTCAGCCATTCGGCATTCCTCAGCTGTGAATTCTTTGTTTAGCTCTGAACCCCATTTTTTAATAGGGTTATTTGTTTCCCTGCGGTCTAACTTCTTGAGTTCTTTGTATATTTTGGATATAAGGCCTCTATCTGTTGTAGGATTGGTAAAGATCTTTTCCCAATCTGTTGGTTGCCGTTTTGTCCTAACCACAGTGTCCTTTGCCTTACAGAAGCTTTGCAGTTTTATGAGATCCCATTTGTCGATTCTTGATCTTAGAGCATAAGCCATTGGTGTTTTGTTCAGGAAATTTTTTCCAGTGCCCATGTGTTCCAGATGTTTCCCTAGTTTTTCTTCTATTAGTTTGAGTGTGTCTGGTTTGATGTGGAGGTCCTTGATCCACTTGGACTTAAGCTTTGTACAGGGTGATAAGCATGGATCGATCTGCATTCTTCTACATGTTGCCCTCCAGTTGAACCAGCACCATTTGCTGAAAATGCTATCTTTTTTCCATTGGATGGTTTTGGCTCCTTTGTCAAAAATCAAGTGACCATAGGTGTGTGGGTTCATTTCTGGGTCTTCAATTCTATTCCATTGGTCTATCTGTCTGTCTCTGTACCAATACCATGCAGTTTTTATCACTATTGCTCTGTAATACTGCTTGAGTTCAGGGATAGTGATTCCCCCTGAAGTCCTTTTATTGTTGAGGATAGCTTTAGCTATCCTGGGTTTTTTGTTATTCCAGATGAATTTGCAAATTGTTCTGTCTAACTCTTTGAAGAATTGGATTGGTATTTTGATGGGGATTGCATTGAATCTGTAGATTGCTTTTGGTAAAATGGCCATTTTTACTATATTAATCCTGCCAATCCATGAGCATGGGAGATCTTTCCATCTTCTGAGGTCTTCTTCAATTTCTTTCCTCAGTGTCTTGAAGTTCTTATTGTACAGATCTTTTACTTGCTTGGTTAAAGTCACACCGAGGTACTTTATATTATTTGGGTCTATTATGAAGGGTGTCGTTTCCCTAATTTCTTTCTCGGCTTGTTTCTCTTTTGTATGGAGGAAGGCAACTGATTTATTTGAGTTAATTTTATACCCAGCCACTTTGCTGAAGTTGTTTATCAGCTTTAGTAGTTCTCTGGTGGAACTTTTGGGATCACTTAAATATACTATCATGTCATCTGCAAATAGTGATATTTTGACCTCTTCTTTTCCGATCTGTATCCCCTTGTTCTCCTTTTGTTGTCTGATTGCTCTGGCTAGAACTTCAAGAACTATATTGAATAAGTAGGGAGAGAGTGGGCAGCCTTGTCTAGTCCCTGATTTTAGTGGGATTGCTTCAAGTTTCTCTCCATTTAGTTTAATGTTAGCAACTGGTTTGCTGTATATGGCTTTTACTATGTTTAGGTATGGGCCTTGAATTCCTATTCTTTCCAGGACTTTTATCATGAAGGGGTGTTGAATTTTGTCAAATGCTTTCTCAGCATCTAATGAAATGATCATGTGGTTCTGTTCTTTCAGTTTGTTTATATAATGGATCACGGTGATGGTTTTCCGTATATTAAACCATCCCTGCATGCCTGGGATGAAGCCTACTTGATCATGGTGGATGATTGTTTTGATGTGCTCTTGAATTCGGTTTGCCAGAATTTTATTGAGTATTTTTGCGTCGATATTCATAAGGGAAATTGGTCTGAAGTTCTCTTTCTTTGTTGTGTCTTTGTGTGGTTTAGATATAAGAGTAATTGTGGCTTCGTAGAAGGAATTCGGTAGGGCTCCATCTGTTTCAATTTTGTGGAATAGTTTGGATAACATTGTTATGAGGTCTTCTATGAAGGTTTGATAGAATTCTGCACTAAACCCGTCTGGACCTGGGCTCTTTTTGGTTGGGAGACCTTTAATGACTGCTTCTATTTCCTTAGGAGTTATGGGGTTGTTTAACTGGTTTATCTGTTCCTGATTTAACTTCGATACCTGGTATCTGTCTAGGAAATTGTCCATTTCCTGAAGATTTTTAAATTTTGTTGAATATAGGTTTTTATAGTAAGATCTGATGATTTTTTGAATTTCCTCTGAATCTGTAGTTATGTCTCCCTTTTCATTTCTGATTTTGTTAATTTGGACGCACACTCTGTGTCCTCTCGTTAGTCTGGCTAAGGGTTTATCTATCTTGTTGATTTTCTCAAAGAACCAACTTTTGGTTCTGTTGATTCTTTCTATGGTCCTTTTTGTTTCTACTTGGTTGATTTCAGCTCTGAGTTTGATTATTTCCTGCCTTCTATTCCTCCTGGGTGTATTTGCTTCTTTTTCTTCTAGAGCTTTTAGGTGTGCTGTCAAGCTGCTGACATATGCTCTTTCCTGTTTCTTTCTGCAGGCACTCAGCGCTATGAGTTTTCCTCTTAGCACAGCTTTCAATGTGTCCCATAAGTTTGAGTATGTTGTATCTTCATTTTCATTAAATTCTAAAAAGTTTTTAATTTCTTTCTTTACTTCTTCCTTGACCAGGTTATCATTGAGTAGAGCATTATTCAATTTCCACGTATATGTGGGCATTCTTCCCTTATTGTTATTGAAGACCAGTTTTAGGCCGTGGTGGTCCGATAGCACGCATGGGATTATTTCTATCTTTCTGTACCTGTTGAGGCCCGTTTTTTGACCAATTATATGGTCAATTTTGGAGAAAGTACCATGAGGAGCTGAGAAGAAGGTATATCCTTTTGCTTTAGGATAGAATGTTCTATAAATATCCGTTAAGTCCATTTGACTCATGACTTCTCTTAGTCTGTCGACATCACTGTTTAATTTTTGTTTCCATGATCTGTCCATTGATGAGAGTGGGGTGTTGAAATCCCCCACTATTATTGTGTGAGGTGCAATGTGTGTTTTGAGCTTTAGTAAGGTTTCTTTTACGTATGTAGGTGCCCTTGTATTTGGGGCATAGATATTTAGGATTGAGAGTTCATCTTGGTGGATTTTTCCTTTGATGAATATGAAGTGTCCTTCCTTATCTTTTTTGATGACTTTTATTTGGAAATTGATTTTGTTTGATATTAGAATGGCTACTCCAGCTTGCTTCTTCTGACCATTTGCTTGGAAAGTTGTTTTCCAGCCTTTCACTTTGAGGTAGTGTCTGTCTTTGTCTCTGAGGTGTGTTTCCTGTAGGCAGCAGAATGCAGGGTCCTCATTGCGTATCCAATTTGTTAATCTATGTCTTTTTATTGGGGAGTTGAGGCCATTGATATTGAGAGATATTAAGGAATAGTGAT
Organism: Rattus norvegicus; assembly: GCF_021556685.1. Taxonomy (NCBI): domain Eukaryota; kingdom Metazoa; phylum Chordata; class Mammalia; order Rodentia; family Muridae; genus Rattus; species Rattus norvegicus. The sequence goes on from NC_141535.1 coordinate 126,041,833, forward strand.
TATTGTTTCCCTTTATATTCATATTTGGATGTGAGGTTATGTTTGTGTGCTTACATTCTCTTTGTTTTGTTGCCAAGACGATTAGTTTCTTGCTTCTTCTAGGGTATAGCTTGCCTCCTTATGTTGGGCTTTACCATTTATTATCCTTTGTTGTGCTGGATTTGTAGAAAGATATTGTGTAAATTTGGTTTTGTCATGGAATATCTTGGTTTCTCCATCTATGTTAATTGAGAGTTTTGCTGGATACAGTAACCTGGGCTGGCATTTGTGTTCTCTTAGGGTCTGTATGACATCAGTCCAGGATCTTCTGGCCTTCATAGTTTCTGGCGAGAAGTCTGGTGTGATTCTGATAGGTCTCCCTTTATATGTTACTTGACCTTTTTCCCTTACTGCTTTTAATATTCTTTCTTTATTTTGTGCGTTTGGTGTTTTGACAATTATGTGACGGGAGGTGTTTCTTTTCTGGTCCAATCTATTTGGACTTCTGTAGGCTTCTTGTATGTCTATGGGTATCTCTTTTTTTAGGTTAGGGAAGTTTTCTTCTATGATTTTGTTGAAGATATTTACTGGTCCTTTGAGCTGGGAGTCTTCACTCTCTTCTATACCTATTATCCTTAGGTTTGATCTTCTCATTGAGTCCTGGATTTCCTGTATGTTTTGGACCAGTAGCTTTTTCCGCTTTACATTATCTTTGACAGTTGAGTCAATGATTTCTATGGAATCTTCTGCTCCTGAGATTCTCTCTTCCATCTCTTGTATTCTGTTGGTGAAGCTTGTATCTACAGCTCCTTGTCTCTTCTTTTGGTTTTCTATATCCAGGGTTGTTTCCATGTGTTCTTTCTTGATTGCTTCTATTTCCATTTTTAATTCCTTCAAGTGTTTGATTGTGTTTTCCTGGAATTCTTTCAGGGATTTTTGCGATTCCTCTCTGTAGGCTTCTACTTGTTTATTAATGTTTTCGTGTGTTTCCCTAAGTGTGTTCATTTCTTTCTTGAAGTCCTCCAGCATCATGATCAAATATGATTTTGAAACTAGATCTTGCTTTTCTGGTGTGTTTTGATATTCCATGTTTGTTTTGGTGGGAGAATTGGGCTCCGATGATGGCATGTAGTTTTGGTTTCTGTTGCTTGGGTTCCTGCGCTTGCCTCTCGCCATCAGATTATCTCTAGTGTTACTTTGTTCTGCTATTTCTGACAGTGGCTAGACTGTCCTATACGCCTGTGTGTCAGGAGTGCTGTAGACCTGTTTTCCTCTCTTTCAGTCAGTTATGGGGACAGAGTGTTCTGCTTTCGGGCGTGTAGTTTTTCCTATCTACAGGTCTTCAGCTGTTCCTGTGGGCCTGTGTCTTGAGTTCACCAGGCAGCTTTCTTGCAGCAGAAAATTTGGTCTTACCTGTGGTCCTGAGGCTCAAGTTCGCTCGTGGGGTGCTGCCCACGGGCTCTCTGCAGCGGCAGCAACCAGGAAGACCTGTGCCGCCCCTTCCGGGAGCTTCAGTGCACCAGGGTTCCAGATGGTCTTTGGCTTTTTCCTCTGGCGTCCGAGATGTGTGTGCAGGGAACAGTCTCTTCTGGTTTCCCAGGCTTGTCTGCCTCTCTGAAGGTTTAGCTCTCCCTCCCACGGGATTTGGGTGCAGAGAACTGTTTATCCGGTCTGTTTCTTTCAGGTTCCGGATGTGTCTCAGGCAGGTGTCCTGCCGCTCCTGGGCCCTCCCCCACGGGAGCCCAGCGGCCTTATACAGTTTCCTCTTGGGCCAGGGATGTGGGCAGGGGTGTGCAGTGTTGGTGGTCTCTTCCGCTCTGCAGCCTCAGGAGTGCCCACCTGACCAGGCGGTTGGGTCTCTCTCTCACCGGGTCTGGGAGCAGAGAGCTGCTGCGGGCCGGGATCTGCGGGTGTGGGACTTCCGGTAAACACAGAACGTGCCCGGTCCTAGAGAAATTCTGCTTCCGTGTGTCCCAAGCTCACCAGGCAGCTTTCTTGCAGCAGAAAATTTGGTCTTACCTGTGGTCCCGAGGCTCAGGTTCGCTCGTGGGGTGCTGCCCAGGGCCTCTCTGCAGCGGCCGCAACCAGGAAGACCTGTGCCGCCCCTTCCGGGAGCTTCAGTGCACCAGGGTTCCAGATGGTCTTTGGCTTTTTCCTCTGGCGTCCGAGATGTGTGTGCAGGGAGCAGTCTCTTCTGGTTTCCCAGGCTTGTCTGCCTCTCTGAAGGTTTAGCTCTCCCTCCCACGGGATTTGGGTGCAGAGAACTGTTTATCCGGTCTGTTTCTTTCAGGTTCCGGCGGTGTCTCCTTTTTTTTTTTTTTTTTTTTCCGGAGCTTGGGACTGAACCCAGGGCCTTGCGCTTGCTAGGCAAGCGCTCTACCGCTGAGCTAAATCCCCAACCCACAAATTTGTCTTTTAAATTGAATCAAGACTTTCAAAGTTTGAATATAAAAGCTTATGATTTGTTTACAGCTAGAATGAGTTAGATTGATTTTTTTTGTGTGTACATTCTTGTACATGCAAATAGAGTCCAGAAGATACCTTCATGTGTCATTCTTCTGAAAGATTGTCCACCTCATTTCAGACTGGGTCTCTCATTGGCTTGGAGCTTACCAATGAGAGTAGGCTGGCTGGCCAATGAGCCACAGGTCTCATTTTGTGTCTGTGTTCCTGGACTAGGATTACAATTGTGTACTCTGGCATTTTTACGCATGCTGTGAGGATTGAATTCAGGTCCTCATGTTTCCTTAGCAGTTTACTGAGTTCCTTGAGAGCTGATATTTATTTTTCCTTTGAGCTGTGAGGGACTGTGTGCAGAACTGAAGATGACTGCTTTGAAATATGGATGAATGTTTTCAGAACTGAGTATTTGATAGCTTCAATGAGAAAATTGTACTTAGAAAATACATTTAACATTTGTTATTTCTTAAAATAGAATGTTGTACTACCACCAGCGTGAGAAGACAAATAGCTTTATTGGACCACTGATTCACAAAGGCATAGTTCATTTCGGTTTCTTCTTTTCTTTACTTTTAGCCATCGTCTAGAATATTTCAAGCCTTTCAGTTTTAACACACTGCTTGGAGAAGAGTGGAAGCAGCCAGAATCAGACCTGTGGCTGATAGAGAAATCCGATATATAGGAGTATAACCAAAAGTGTCAGTCATTTCTCCTCTGTATCTTTTAAGGTAATCTAATAAGATACATATACACATTTCAATAACAATTTTAACAGAGATCACTGAAATGTTGTGCCTCTGTGGCAAATTGTATATGGTGAACAAAGAAATAGAAACTCTGTGTAACATAAAATAATTTTTACTTAAATATCCTCTCTACCCTTGAAATCAGTACAAAACAATAATTTATTTTAATTGATGAGACCATCTCTATCTGCTAAGGCATCAAGATAGAAGAGTTATCTAACTAGATATTTTTACTGTGTTGGAAGAAATGAAATAATCTTGAATTAAGGAAATGGAGTTGATACTTTTACTTACAAATAAATGATATTTTATTAATGTTGTTAAAAATGATGTCAGAATTCACCATTTGATTTTGAAGTGTCAAACAATCTTTGTTGAAGGTAGTTCCCAATATAATAAATCACTCCTCTCACATATTTGGGTCATGCAGACAAAAACTGAACAAAAGGAGTCTAAGAGTGAAACTGTACCACAGAACAACCAGACACAGATGCAGAGTGTTCCACCAACAGCTGCAGAATGAACTCTATTTTCAGAGGCTTATCAAACATGTTCCAGAATAAGACTAGTAACACACTTGTTGCAATTCAGATAGCTATAGCTACTTGAGTTTAAACTAGAAGACTTTTAGATCTGATAAACAAATTCAGCCAAGTGGCACAAACACAGTCAGAATACATACAAAAATTACAGATTTTCCACACCCCACCAACCAGCCTGCTGAGATATCAGGAAAGCAATCCCACTCTAAGCAAAAAGAATATTTAGGAACAAGCCTGTGTGTTATTAGTTTTCTCATTGTAGTTAAAAGATAATTGGCAGAAGCAAGTTGGTGAAGGAAGGTTTTATATTGGCTCACAGTGCTGGATACACTCCATCATAATGGGGAAAACATGGCAACAGGAATGTGAGGTGACTGGTCATGTGTGTCTACAGATGAATGGTATGCTCAGCTTACTTTCTCATTTTCATTCAACCCTGGAACCCCATCCCATGGAATGATGCAGAACTCATTCTGGATTTGCTTTTCATTCTCAATCCTTTTTAAAAACACTCACATTGACATATTGATGAGTACAGCTCCTAGATTATTCTAACTCCACTCAAGCTGACAGTGAGATTAGTCATCATATCTTGCTGAGGTGGTGAAAGGGTTCTACAATGAAAGTTTCAGAACTTTGGAGAAAGAAATTGAGGAAGACACTAGAAGATGAAAAGGCGTTCCATGTTCTTAGATCAGCAGATTTCATATTGGGGAAATGTTCATATGAAAACAAGCTATCTGGAAGTATTTATGATCACCCTCAAAATTTGAATGGCATTCTTCACATAAATAGAACAGTATCCTAAAATGTGCTTGCAAGACAAAAGGTCTATGATAGGCAAAGATGTCCTGAGTACCAAGAATATGATTAGAAGTTCTCAGTATTTGATTTCAAGTTATATGACAGTTATAGTAATAAATGAAACCAGTATAATTATAAACATCCTGTGTATAAATCAGCCCCAAGACCTTAATGTGAGATCTGAAACATTAAAACCAAAAGAAGACATAAGGAAAATATTTCAAGATATAAATACAGGCAGTGACTTCAGGCATATAACTCTATTGCCTCTCGAATTAAAAGAATCAACAAAATGGATTTCATCAAATTAAAAAGTTGCACAGGAAAGGGGATAATTAATGAAGTGAAGAGACAGACTGTAATGGGGGAGAAAAATCTTTGCTAGCTACTCTTCCATCAGAGGCTTAACATCTAGCATATCCGAAGAACTTAGAAAAACAACATCAAAGCAAGACAGGGCAAAGTGCAATCAATAACTGAACAGATCATCTACGTACTTCTCATAAGAACTTGTATAGGTAGCTAATGATTATAAAAAACTTAGTGTCTTAAGTTTTAGGAAAATGCAAGTTAAAACTGCATTGATATTTCATTTCATCCAGTAAATATGACTATCCTGAAGAAAGCAACAATTGACGGTGAGGGTAAAGAGAATGAGCTCAAAGCCAGTATTCTTGGAATCATATATTAGTATTGTCAACTGTAGATATATACTGAAAGTAGAGCTACCATTTGATCCAGCTCTACCACTTTGAGTACATCCCCTAAGGGTATCTGAATCAACGTAGCTCTGTTCATCACATTATTCGAGTTATGGTATCAGTCTAGGTGTTTACTGATGAATAGATAAAGAAAACACACATGCAATGAGACAGACACAGGACACAGGAGTGCCCACCTGACCAGGCGGTTGGGTCTCTCTCTCACGGGGTCTGGGAGCAGAGTGCTGCTGCAGGCCGGGATCCTCGGGTGTGGGACTTCCGGTAAACACAGGAAGTGCCCAGTCCTAGAGGAATTCTGCCTCCGTGTGTCCCGTGCTCACCAGGCAGCTTTCTTGCAGCAGAAAAGTTGGTCTTTCCTGTGGTCCCGAGGCTCAAGTTCGCTCGTGGGGTGCTACCCACGGCCTCTCTGCAGTGGCAGCAACCAGGAAGATCGCATTTATCCATTTAACAATCACTACTGCTAGTAAAAGGTGGCTTGATTCCTTATTGAATATATTGTCTATCTGAAAAAATTGCTGCTGTAATGTGAACCTGACTTTAGGAGCAATTTTTTTTTTGTCTACTTTACTGGTTTCTTATACATACCATCCTTCCAATCCTTATTCCACCCTAGTCCCTTTCAACCTCTCAACAGTCAGTAGAAAAGACATTTTCTCTGCTCCACATTAACAGGTCTATTAATATTGCATTTTTCTGGTCTTGTTTATACAGCTTTTTAAGTAAAACGGGTTCATAGCAGTTTTCCTAGGACTCTGGCTTTTATAAACTTTCTCCCCCTTCTTCAGAAATGTTCCCTGAGTTATAGATGGAGGAGCCATGGTATAACCAATTTTTGTAGAATGTATTCTCTCCCCCAGTGCTGCACCTTTCTGCCCTGATCCATGTAGCATTCCTTATTATCAGGAAGCTTTGCTAAGCTGCTCTGTCCCTACTTAATACCTCTGACATTATTCCAGGTAAGCATGACATATTTCTCAGAATCATTTGATATGATGGTAGAGACAATTTAACCAACTCCCAGTAATATGCTATCAGCTATCTTTCAATGGACTGCAAAGAAACTAGTTTTCAAATCCAAACCGTTGAGAACTTTGCCAGGTAAGTTCCACTTGATTGCTCCTTCAGCATTCCAATCTGCATACATTCTAGGGACAGGTATTCTAGTGCCACGTGAGCAACTGGTTCACAAAGGCATGTTGAGGCTTTCTGTACCAATGTTTTTTGATCTCCCAAGGACTTCAGATAACCTTGTGATAAAGCATAACACTGATTTTTTTAGAAGTATTAAGATTTTGTTGAAACTCAAATAACAGTGTTATCTGTGAGCTTTATACTTGCTTGCAGGTCTCTGGGAGGAAATGATTCATTTCCCAAAGTTTAGAGAATAGTTTAAATTGTTGCAGGGATTTCTCAAATTGAGAAGTATATGAAACCTAGCTGGTTATTTTAGTCCTTAACTCCTCTTGATCCCTTTCTAAGGATGCAGTTGACTTTTTAGTGTCAATACCTTGCTCTAAATTACTCTTGAGTGATTTTTAGAGCCAAGAGATTCATTTACTAGACCATGGCAACATGCCAAAAAATTTAAACAAATTGCTGTGCTAACAGTGAATTTACCCTGATTTTATACCATAAATACACGAACTGTGCCTGGACGCTGAGATGGAGTTTGTAAAGAAGGCACTGTCCCATGCAGCGAGCATGTGGCCTTTGTCTTTCTTCACTCCCTATTTTCTTCATATTGCATATATGATTCAATCATACTACAACCTTATATGAAAATCTAATGTATTGCAAAGACTTCAATTGAAAGAACACCACTGATTCAAACAAGTAACACACCATTCTAAATGTAAAAGTTCTGAGACAGAAATATGAAAGAGATGAAAAGGCAAGGCAGCATTTTTAACTACCAATTCCATAATAACAATAATAAATTGCAGTAATAATGAATTACATGGAATTCTTCAGTTGAAAAGCCTGGGTGGTTTTAAATAAAATATGAACATTTTGAAAAAAATCAATGTAGAATACAGAAGAGGAATTCAGCAAAGAAATGAAAATGCCGAAAAACTCAAATAGAAATTTGGGAATGAAATCTTTATAAGTAAATAAAAACCTCAGTGGAAACTTCAGCAATAAAATCGATCAAATGGAAGATTAATTATCAGAGCTTGAAGACAATATAGATTAGAACATTCAGTCAATAACAAAATAGAAAAAAAGCATGTCTAGTGCATAAAAGATTTATGGGACATTATTAGAAGATCAAATTTATGAATCATGGATACAGAACAAGAAAAAGTATTAGATAAAGCCACAAAAATATACTTAACAATTATAGCAGAAAAATCCCAAAAATCCAGAGAAAGAAATGACAAGGTTCATGAAGCATACGGATGTAGTCATTGTTGGAAAATAAATTGTCCATGACATAACTAAAACATGAAAGCTGCAAGAAAGAAGCAGCAAATCACATATAAGAGGAATCACACTACAGAAACTGTAACACATTTCAAAAGAAACTTTAAAAGTTAGGACAAGGAATGATGCATTTCAAACTCAGTAAAACAGTAAAATACAAACCCAGATTACTACGATGTTAGCCTTGATAATTGAAGAAGGAATATGTTTATGATGAAGACAAATTCATGACTATAAAGCCAACATTTACAGAAGATACAGATGAAAAAGTTAAACATATCTGTGAGGTCAAGGGGAAAATAAATTATACTCAAGCAGTAATAAGCAAATGAGGATTAGGAAAGTACCAACCATTACAAAGAAAATAACATGACAGCAATAAATATATGCATTTCATGGATAAATTTGAAAGTTTATAATCTCAACTCTAACCAAAATGCCATAGCCATCTGATTGAAAATAAGACCTTTCACCAACAGAATACAAGAGATGGAAGAGAGAATCTCAGGAGCAGAAGATTCCATAGAAATCATTGACTCAACTGTCAAAGATAATGTAAAGCGGAAAAAGCTACTGGTCCAAAACATACAGGAAATCCAGGACTCAATGAGAAGATCAAACCTAAGGATAATAGGTATAGAAGAGAGTGAAGACTCCCAGCTCAAAGGACCAGTAAATATCTTCAACAAAATCATAGAAGAAAACTTCCCTAACCTAAAAAAAGAGATACCCATAGGCATACAAGAAGCCTACAGAACTCCAAATAGATTGGACCAGAAAAAAAACACCTCCCGTCACATAATTGTCAAAACACCAAACGCACAAAATAAAGAAAGAATATTAAAAGCAGCAAGGGAAAAAGGTCAAGTAACATATAAAGGCAGACCTATCAGAATCACACCAGACTTCTCGCCAGAAACTATGAAGGCCAGAAGATCCTGGACTGATGTCATACAGACCCTAAGAGAACACAAATGCCAGCCCAGGTTACTGTATCCTGCAAAACTCTCAATTAACATAGATGGAGAAACCAAGATATTCCATGACAAAACCAAATTTACACAATATCTTTCTACAAATCCAGCACTACAAGGGATGATAAATGGTAAAGCCCAACATAAGGAGGCAAGCTATACCCTAGAAGAAGCAAGAAACTAATCGTCTTGGCAACAAAACAAAGAGAATGAAAGCACAAAAACATAACTTCACATCCAAATATGAATATTATGGGAAGCAATAATCACTATTCCTTAATATCTCTCAACATCAATGGCCTCAACTCCCCAATAAAAAGACATAGATCAACAAACTGGATACGCAACGAGGACCCTGCATTCTGCTGCCTACAGGAAACACACCTCAGAGACAAAGACAGACATTACCTCAGAGTGAAAGGCTGGAAAACAATTTTCCAAGCAAATGGTCAGAAGAAGCAAGCTGGAGTAGCCATTCTAATATCAAATAAAATCAATTTTCAATTAAAAGTCATCAAAAAAGATAAGGAAGGACACTTCATATTCATCAAAGGAAAAATTCACCAAGATGAACTCTCAATCCTAAATATCTATGCCACAAATACAAGGGCACCTTCATATGTAAAAGAAACCTTACTAAAGCTCAAAACACACATTGCACCTCACACAATAATAGTGGGGGATTTCAACACCCCACTCTCATCAATGGACAGATCATGGAAACAGAAATTAAACAGAGATGTCGACAGACTAAGAGAAGTCATGAGCCAAATGGACTTAACGGATATTTATAGAACATTCTATCCTAAAGCAAAAGAATATACCTTCTTCTCAGCTCCTCATGGTACTTTCTCCAAAATTGACCATATAATTGGTCAAAAAACGGGCCTCAACAGGTACAGAAAGATAGAAATAATCCCATGCGTGCTATCGGACCACCACGGCCTAAAACTGGTCTTCAATAACAATCGAGGAAGAATGCCCACATATACTTGGAAATTGAATAATGCTCAACTCAATGATAACCTGGTCAAGGAAGAAATAAAGAAAGAAATTAAAAACTTTCTAGAATTTAATGAAAATGAAGGTACAACATACCCAAACTTATGGGACACAATGAAAGCTGTGCTAAGAGGAAAACTCATAGTGCTGAGTGCCTGCAGAAAGAAACAGGAAAGAGCATATGTCAGCATCTTGACAGCACACCTAAAAGCTCTAGAACAAAAAGAAGCAAATACACCCAGGAGGAGTAGAAGGCAGGAAATAATCAAACTCAGAGCTGAAATCAACCAAGTAGAAACAAAAAGGACCATAGAAAGAATCAACAGAACCAAAAGTAGGTTCTTTGAGAAAATCAACAAGATAGATAAACCCTTAGCCAGACTAACGAGAGGAAACAGAGAGTGCGTCCAAATTAACAAAATCAGAAATGAAAAGGGAGACATAACAACAGATTGAGAGGAAATTCAAAAAATCATCAGATCTTACTATAAAAACCTATATTCAACAAAACTTGAAAATCTTCAGGAAATGGACAATTTCCTAGACAGATACCAGGTACCGAAGTTAAATCAGGAACAGATAAACCAGTTAAACAACCCCATAACTCCTAAGGAAATAGAAGCAGTCATTAAAGGTCTCCCAACCAAAAAGAGCCCAGGTCCAGACGGGTTTAGTGCAGAATTCTATCAAACCTTCATAGAAGACCTCATACCAATATTCCCAACTATTCCACAAAATTGAAACAGATGGATCACTACCGAATACCTTCTACGAAGCCACAATTACACTTATACCTAAACCACACAAAGACACAACAAAGAAAGAGAACTTCAGACCAATTTCCGTTATGAATATCGACGCAAAAATACTCAACAAACTTCTGGCAAACCGAATCCAAGAGCACATCAAAACAATCATCCATCATGACCAAGTAGCTTCATCCCAGGCATGCAGGGATGGTTTAATATACGGAAAACCATCAACCTGATCCATTATATAAACAAACTGAAGGAACAAAACCACATGATCATTTCATTAGATGCTCAGAAAGCATTTGACAAAATTCAACACCCCTTCATGATAAAAGTCCTGGAAAGAATAGGAATTCAAGGCCCATACCTGAACATAGTAAAAGCCATATACAGCAAACCAGTTGCTAACATTAAACTAAATGGAGAGAAACTTGAAGCAATCCCACTAAAATCAGGGACTAGACAAGGCTGCCCACTCTCTCCCTACTTATTCAATATAGTTCTTGAAGTTCTAGCCAGAGCAATCAGACAACAAAAGGAGGTCAAGGGGATACAGATCGGAAAAGAAGAAGTCAAAATATCACTATTTGCAGATGATATGATAGTATATTTAAGTGATCCCAAAAGTTCCACCAGAGAACTACTAAAGCTGATAAACAACTTCAGCAAAGTGGCTGGGTATAAAAATTAACTCAAATAAATCTGTTGCCTTCCTCTATACAAAAGAGAAACAAGCCGAGAAAGAAAATAGGGAAACGACACCCTTCATAATAGACCCAAATAATATAAAGTACCTCGGTGTGACTTTAACAAAGCAAGTAAGAGATCTGTACAATAAGAACTTCAAGACACTGAAGAAGGAAATTGAAGAAGACCTCAGAAGATGGAAAGATCTCCCATGCTCATGGATTGGCAGGATTAATATAGTAAAAATGGCCATTTTACCAAAAGCAATCTACAGATTCAATGCAATCCCCATCAAAATACCAATCCAATTCTTCAAAGAGTTAGACAGAACAATTTGCAAATTCATCTGGAATAACAAAAAACCCAGGATAGCTAAAGCTATCCTCAAAAATAAAAGGACTTCAGGGGGAATCAGTATCCCTGAACTCAAGCAGTATTACAGAGCAATAGTGATAAAAACTGCATGGTATTGGTACAGAGACAGACAGATAGACCAATGGAATAGAATTGAAGACCCAGAAGTGAACCCACACACCTATGGTCACTTGATTTTTGACAAAGGAGCCAAAACCATCCAATGGAAAAAAGATAGCATTTTCAGCAAATGGTGCTGGTTCAACTGGAGGGCAACATGTAGAAGAATGCAGATCGATCCATGCTTATCACCCTGTACAAAGCTTAAGTCCAAGTGAATCAAGAACCTCCACATCAAACCAGACACACTCAAACTAATAGAAGAAAAACTAGGGAAGCATCTGGAACACATGGGCACTGGAAAAAATTTCCTGAACAAAACACCAATGGCTTACGCTCTAAGATCAAGAATCGACAAATGGGATCTCATAAAACTGCAAAGCTTCTGTAAGGCAAAGGACACTGTGGTTAGGACAAAACGGCAACCAACAGATTGGGAAAAGATCTTTACCAATCCCACAACAGATAGAGGCCTTATATCCAAAATATACAAAGAACTCAAGATGTTAGACCGCAGGGAAACAAATAACCCTATTTAAAAATGGGGTTCAGAGCTAAACAAAGAATTCACAGCTGAGGAATGCCGAACGGCTGAGAAACACCTAAAGAAATGTTCAACATCTTTAGTCATAATGGAAATGCAAGTCAAAAGAACCCTGAGATTTCACCTCACACCAGTGAGAATGGCTAAGATCAAAAACTCAGGGGACAACAGATGCTGGCGAGGATGTGGAGAAAGAGGAACACTCCTCCATTGTTGGTGGGATTGCAGACTGGTACAACTATTCTGGAAATCAGTCTGGAGGATCCTCAGAAAATTGGACATTGAACTGCCTGAGGATCCAGCTATACCTCTCTTGGGCATATAGCCAAAAGATGCCCCAACATATAAAAAAGACACGTGCTCCACTATGTTCATTGCAGCCTTATTTATAATAGCCAGAAGCTGGAAAGAACCCAGATGCCCTTCAACAGAGTAATGGATACAGAAAATGTGGTACATCTACACAATGGAATATTACTCAGCTATCAAAAACAACGGCTTTATGAAATTCTTAGGCAGATGGTTGGAACTGGAAAACATCATCCTGAGTGAGCTAACCCAATCACAGAAAGACATACATGGTATGCACTCATTGATAAGTGGCTATTAGCCCAAATGCTTGAATTACCCTAGATGCCTAGAACAAATGAAACTCAAGACGGATGATCAAAATGTGAATGCTTCACTCCTTCTTTAAAAGGGGAACAAGAATACCCTTGGCAGGGAAGAGAGAGGCAAAGATTAAAACTTAGACTGAAGGAACACCCATTCAGAGCCTGCCCCACATGTGGCCCATACATATACAGCCACCCAATTAGACAAGATGGATGAAGCAAAGAAGTGCAGACCGACAGGGGCCGGATGTAGATCTCTCCTGAGAGGCACAGCCAGAATACAGCAAATACAGAGCCGAATGCCAGCAGCAAACCACTGAACTGAGAATAGGACCCCCGTTGAAGGAATCAGAGAAAGAACTGGAAGAGCTTGAAGGGGCTCGAGACCCCATATGTACAACAATGCCAAGCAACCAGAGCTTCCAGGGACTAAGCCACTACCTAAAGTCTATACATGGACTGACCCTGGACTCTGACCTCATAGGTAGCAATGAATATCCTAGTAAGAGCACCAGTGGAAGGGGAAGCCCTGGGTCCTGCTAAGACTGAAACCCCAGTGAACTAGACTGGTGGGGGGAGGGCGGCAATGGGGGGAGGGTTGGGAGGGGGACACCCATAAGGAAGGGGAGGGGGGAGGGGGATGTTTGCCCGGATACCGGGAAAGGGAATAACACTCGAAATGTATATAAGAAATACTCAAATTAATAAAAAAAAAAAAAGAAAATAAGACCTATTTTCTTAGTTATGAGAAACACATGTCACTGGCAATGACAAACAGTCTCAGGCTGAAAGGATGGAAAAATATTCTACAAGCATCTGGAACTGGAAAGCCCGCATGTATTTCTATATTGATACCTAACAAAGTAAACTTTAAATCCAAATTATAAGAGATGTCAATGTTTATATAAGTTCAGAGGACACAGGAACTATGTGCTCAATGTGAAATACTTCTTCTATCCAGTCCACAACTGTGCCTGGAGGGAGATTATGTGCTCCATTCCCCCATCCCTGCCCCCACCCCCAAAGGCAGCTTGACTCCAATAGGTCCATTATAACCAGGTTCACAGGAGGTACAGGCTCCAGTCAGAGACAGCAAGGCCAGTTAACACTCGAGGTTACCAGATGGTGAGAAGCAAGTGCAAGAACATACACAACAGAAACAAATATCATTTGGCACCATCAAAACCCAGTTCTGTCACTACAGCAAACCCTGGATACCTTAACATACCTGAAAAGCAAGATTCTGACATATAGCCTTCCAGTTTCCACCTGTGCCCAGAATTGACCCTGTGGCAGAGCTCTCTCTTCGCAGATTCCACTGGGAGAGAGCTGGATTCTCAGAAGTACTGACACACCCGAGAGCACAGGTGAGACCACCATTTCTGCTTACATTCCTGGCCCAAGATGAACCGAACTGGAGCCCTCAGGACACAGGAACCAAGGAGCAGCTAGGGACAGGATCCTTATGGTTTCTGCCTGCGTCCAGAACTGACCCTATGCCACAGCTTTCTGTACCCAGATCCCCCTGGGAGAAAGTCAGTTTCCCAGGAGTGCTGAATACCTGAGAGCACGATTAAGACCAACACTTCTACTCCAAGGGACCTGCCTAGAGACCTCAGGACACCGAAATTGAGGAGCAGTCTGGGACAGGAGCCTGGGGCCTAAGCTGACCCTGTGTCACAGCTCTCTGTACCCATATCCCACTAGGGAGAGAGCTGGTCTCTGAGTAGTGCTACACACAGGCTTACAGGCGGGTCAAGCCCCTTTCAAAGACAGCAATACCAGCTAACACCAAAGATAAGCAGATAGCAAGAGGCAAGGGCAAGAACCTAAGCAACAGAAACAAAGGCCACTTCAAATCATCAGAACCCAGTTCCCTTACCACAGCAAGCCCTGGAAACCCCAATACACCAGAAAGGGAAGATTGTGATTTAAAATCACAGCACATGATGGTGTTAGATGACTTTGAGAAGGACATAAATAACTCCCCAAAAGAAATACAGGGCAACACAGATAAACAGGTAGAAGCCATTAAAGAGGGAACACAAAAATTCCCTTAAAGAATTACAGGAAAACACAACAAAACATGAAAGGATTGAACAAAACCATCCAGGATTTAAAAATGGAAATAGAAACAACAACAGAATCACAAAGGGAGACAACCCTGGAGATAGAAAACCTAGGACAGAGATCAGGAGTCATAGATGCAAGCATCACCAACAGAATACAAGAGATGGAAAAGAGAATCTCACAGCCAGAAGATACCATAGAAAACATTGACACAGCTGTAAAAGAAAATGCAAAACGAAAAAAGCTTCTAACCCAAAACATCCAGGAAATCCAGGACACAATGAGCAAATCAAACCTAAGGATAATAGGTATAGAAGAGAGTGAAGATTCCCAATGTAAAAGGCCAGTAAATACCTTCACCAAAATCATAGAAGAAAACTTCCCTAACCTAAAGAAAGAGATACCCATAAACACACAAGAAGCCCACAGAACTCCAAATAGATTGGACCAGAAAAGAAATTCCTCCTAGCACAAAATAATCAAAACACCAAATGTACAAAAAACAAAGAATGCTAAAAGTAGTAAGGGGAAAAAGTCAAGTAACATATAAAGGCAGACTTATCAAAATTACACCAGACTTCTCATGAGCGACTATGAAAACCAGAAGATCCTAGGCACATATCATACAGACCCTAAGAGAACACGAATAGCAGCCCAGGCTACTATATCCAGCAAAACTCTCAATTAACATAGATGGAGAAACCAAAATATTCCATGATAAAAGCAAATTTAAACAATATCTTTCCACAAATTCAACCCTACTAAGAATAATAGATGGAAAACTCCAACACAAGGAGGGAAACTACACCCTAGAAAAAGCAAGAAAGTAATCTGATTTCAACTAACTCAAAAGAAGATAGCCACACAAACATAGTTCCACCTCTAATAACAAAAATAACAGGAAACAACAATCATTGGTCCCTAATAACTTTCAACATCAATTGACTCAATTCCCCAATAAAAAGACATAGACTGACAGACTGGATATGTAAAGAGGACTCAGCATTTTGCTGCATACAGGAAACACACCTCAGTGACAAAAGACACTAGCTCAGAGTAAAAGGTTGGAAAATAATTTTCCAAGCAAATGGTCCTAAGAAACAGCTGGAGTGGACATACTAATTTTCAATAAAATCGACTATCAACCAAAAGTTATCAAAAAAGATAAGGAAGGATACTTCATATTCATTAAAGGAAAAGTCCATGAAGATGAATTCTCAATCCTGAATATCTATGCTCCAAATGCATATAATAGGGGCACCTATATTAAAAAGAAACCTTACTAAATAAAGCTCAAAGCACACATCATACCTCACACAATAATAGTGGGAGACTTTAACACCCTACTTTCATCAATGGACAGATCATGGAAACAGAAACTAAACAGAGACACAGAGAAACTAACAAGTTATGAACCAAATCAATTTAACAGATATCTATGTAACATTTCATCCTAAAACAAAAGAATATATATTCTCAGCACCTCATGGTATCTTCTCCAAAATTAATTATATAATTGGACATAAAACAGGCCTCAACAGATACAAGAAGACTGAAATAATCCCATGCATCCTATCAGATCACCACGAACTAAGACTGGTCTTCAATAACAACAAAAATGAGACAAGAAAGCCCACATACACATGAAAGTTGAACAATGCTCTACTCAATGATAACCCATTCAAGGAAGAAATAAAGAAATTAAAGACTTTTTAAAGACTTTTTAGAATTTAATGAAAATGAAGGCACAACATACTTAAACTTATGAGACACAATGAAAGCAGTGCTAAGAGGAAAACTCATAGCTCAGAGTGCCTCCAAAAAGAAACTGGAGAGAGCATACATTAGCAGCTTGACAGCACACCTAAAAGTTCTAGAACAAAAAGAAGCAAATACACCCAAGAGGAGTTGATGACAGGAAATAATCAAACTCAGGGCTGAAATCAATCAAGTAGAAACAAAAAGAACTATACAAAGAATCAACAAAACCAAAAGTTGGTTCTTTGAGAAAATCAACAAGATAGATAAACCCTTAGCCAGACAAACAAGAGGGCACAGAGAGAGTATCCAAATTAACAAATTCAGAAATGAAAAGGGAGACATTACAACAAAAACTGAGGAAATTAAAAAAAAATAGATCCAAGTACAAAACTGGAAAATCTTCATGACATGCACAATTTTCTAGATAGATACCCGGTACAAAAGTTAAATAAGGATCAGATAAATCATCTAAACATAACTCATAAGGAAATAGAAGCTGTCATTAAAAGTCTCCCAAGTAAAAAAAGCCCAGGACCAGATGGGTTTAGTGCAGAATTCTATCAGACCTTCATAGAAGACCTAATACCAATACTGTCTAAACTATTCCATAAAACAGAAACAGAAGGAACACTACCCAATTCATTCTTTGAAGCCACAATTATGCTAAACCACACAAAGTCCCAACAAAGAAAGAGAACTTCTGACCAATTTCCATTATAAATATCGATGTAAAAATAGCCAATAAAATTCTCCCAAACCAAATCCAAGGACACATCAAAACAATCATCCACCATGATCAAGTAGGCTTCATTCCAGGAATGCAGGGATGGTTAAACATATGAAAATCCATCAACATAGTCCTCTATATAAGCAAACTCAAAGGAAAAAAACGCATGTTCATACCTAAATATAGTAAAAGCAATATACAGCAAACCAGTAGCCAATATCAAACTAAATGGAGAGAAACTTGAAGCAATCCCACTAAAATCAGGGACTAGACATTGCTACCCACTCTCTCCCTACTTATTTAATATAGTACTTGAAGTTCTAGACAGAGCAATCAGACAAGAAATGAAGGTCAAAGGGATACAAATTGGAAAGGAAGAAATGAAAACATCACTATTTGCAGATGACATAATAGTATACGTAAGTGACCTCAAAAATTTCATCAGAGAACTCCTAAACCTCATAAACAGCTTCAGCAAAGGGGTGGATATAAAATTAACTGAAACAAATCATTAGCCTTCCTCTACTCAAAGGTTAAATAGCCTGAGAAAGAAATTAGGGAAACAACACCTTTCACAATAGTCCCAAACAATTAAAAAAAATACCTTGGTGTGACTCTAACCAAGCAAGTGAAAAATCTGTATGCCAAGAACTGCAAGTCTCTGGAGAAAGAAAGCAGAAGAAGGTCTCAGAAGATGAAAAGATCTTTCATGGTCATGGATTGGCCAGGTTAATATTGTAAAAATGGTCATCGTGCCCAAAACAATCTACAGATTCAATGCAACCTCCATGAAAATTCCAACTCAATTCTTCACAGAGATGGAAATAGCAATTCTCTACTTCATCTAGAATAAAACAAAACAAAACAAAAAACCCCACCATAAGCATTCCAACAATGAAAGAACTTCTGGGCGAATAACCATCCCTGACTTCAAGCTGTATTACAGAGCAATAGTGACAAAAACAAAAACTGTATAGAATTGGTACAGAGACAGGCAGGTAGATCAATGGACTAGAATTGAAGACCCAGAAATAAACCCACACAACTATGGTTGCTTGATCTTTGTCAAAAGAGCTAAAACCATCCAGTGGATAAAAAGATAGCATTTTCAACAAATGGTGCTGATTCACCTGGGTATCAGCATGTAGAAGAATGCAAATTGATCCATTCTTATCACCCTGTACAAAGATCAAATCGAATTGGATCAAGGATCTCCACATAAAACCCTATACACTCAAACTAATAGAAGAAAGAATGGGGAAGAACCTTGAACACATGGGCACCGAGGAAAATTTCCTGAAGAGAACACCAGTGGCTTATGCTCTAAGATTAAGAATTGACAAATGGGACTTCATAAAATTGCAGGATTTTGTAAGGCAAAGGACACTGTCATCAGGACAAAAGGGCAACCAACTGATTGGGAAAAGCTCTTTAGCAATCCTACATCCAATAGAGGGCATATCCAAAATATACAAAGAACTCAAGAAGTTAGACTCCAGAGAATCAAATAACCCTTTTAAAATGGGGTACAGAGCTAAACAAAGTATTCTCAGCTAAGGAATATCGAATGACTGAGAAGTACCTAAAGAAATGTTCAACATCCTTAGTCATCAGGGAAATGCAAATCAAAACAACCCTGAGATTCTACCTCACACCAGTCAGAATGGCTAAGATAAAATCTTAGGTGACAATAGGATGTGGAGAAAGAGGAACAATCCTCTATTTTTGGTGGGATTGTAAGCCTGTACAACCACCCTGGAAATCAGTCTGGAGGTTCCTGAGAAAATTGGACACGGTACTACCTGAGGGCCCAGCTATACCCCTCCTGGCCATATACTCAAATGATTCTCTAACATACAACAAGGACACATGCTCCACTATGTTCATAGTAGCCTCGTTTATAATAGCCAGGAGCTGGGAAGGTCCCAGATGCCCTTTAGCAGAGGAATGAATACAGAAAATGTGGTACATCTACAGAATGGAGTACTACTCAGCTATCAAAAACAAAGACTTCATGAAATTCATAGGCAAATGGATAGAACTAGAAATTATCATTCTGAGTGTGGTAACCCAATCACAAAAAAAAATACATATTCACTGAGAAGTGGATATTAGTCCAAAAGTTTGAATTACCCCAGATCCAATCCACACACCATACGAAGTGAAGGAGATGGATGACCAAAGTGTGGATGCTTTAGTCCTTCTTAGAAGGGGGAACAAAATTATTCATAGGAGGACATACAGAGACAAAGTTTGGAGCAGAGACTTAAGGAAAGGCCAACCACAGATGTCCCTACCTGGGGAACTAGCCATTATATATATATATAGCCACCAAACCCAGACAATATTGCTGATGCCAAGAAGTGCATTCTGACAGAACCCTGACATGTCTGTCTCTTGAGAGACTCTGCCAGAGCATGACAAATACAGATGCAGTTGCTCATAGCCAACTATTGACCTGAGAATAGGGTCCCCATTGAAGGAGTTAGAGAAAGATTTGAAGGACTGTGGGGGCTTGCACCCCCATAAAACAACAATACCAATCTACCAGATCTCACAGGGACTAAACCACCATACAGAGAGTACACATGGACTGACCCATGGCTCCAACTTCATATGTAACAGAGGATGGCCTTGTTGGGTAACAATGGGAGGAGAACCCCTTGGTCCTGCCAAAGCTGGACCCTCCATTGTAGGGGAATGTGAGGGCAGAGGTCCAGGAAGGGGTGGGTGGATGGGTGAGGGAACACCCTCTTAGAAGCGGAATGGCAGATGGGATAGGGGGTTTATGGATAGGAAACCAGAAAAGGGGATAACACTTGAAATACAAATAAAAAATAGCCAATTAAAAAAAAGAGACTCTGGAGGGGGAGGGGTTAGGGAGATGTTGGCCTGGAAACCAGGAAGGGGAATAACAATTGAAATGTAAATAAGAAATACTCAAGTTAATAAAGATAGGTAGATAGATAGATAGATAGATAGATAGAGAGAGAGAGAGAGAGAGAGAGAGAGAGAGACTCTGACATAAAATCCCATCTTGTGAAGATGATTGAGAACCTTAAGAAGGATATAACCCCCTCAAAGAAATCCAGGAGAACACAAGTATACAGGGAGAAGTTCTGAAAGAGCAAACACATAACTTCCTTATAGAAATCCAAGAGAACACAAGTAAACAGGTAGAAGCCCTTAAAGAGGAAACATATAAATACCTTAAAGAAATAAAGAAAACACAATCAAACAGGTGAAGGCATTGAACAAAACCATCCACGATTTACAGGTAGAAATAGAAATAATAAATCACAAAGGGATGCAACCCTGGAGATGAAAAACCTAGGAAAGAGATCAGGACTTACACCATTATCAACAGAATACAAGAGATAGATGACAGAATCCTAGGTGTGGAAAATATTGACCCAACAGTCTAAATACAAACGGTAAAAATGCTCCTAACCAAGCTCCCGGAAAGGGCGGCGCAGATCTTCCTGGTTGCTGCTGCCGCGGAGAGCTCCTAGGCAGCACCCCAGGAGCAAACTTGAGCCTCGGGACCACAGGTAAGACCAACTTTTCTGCTGCAAGAAACCTGCCTGGTGAACTCAGGACACACAGAGGCAAAATTCCTCTACGACCGGGCACTTCCGGTGGTTACCGGGAGTCCCAAACCCGCGGATCCCTGCCTGCAGCAGCTCTCTGCTCCCAAACCCTGTGGGAGAGAGACCTCATCGCCTGGTCAGGTGGGCACTCCTGAGGCTGCAGAGCAGAAGAGACCACCAACACTGCCCACCCCTGCCCACATCCCTGGCCCAAGAGGAAACTGTATAAGGCCTCTGGGTTCCCGTGGGAGAGGGCCCAGGAGCGGCAGGACCCCTGCGCCTGAGACACCGCCGGAACCAGAAGGGACAGACCTGATAAACAGTTCTCTGCACCCAAATACCCTGGGAGGGAGAGCTAAACCTACAAAGAGGTAGACATGCCTGGGAAACCAGAAGAGACTGCATTCTGCACATATCTCTGACGCCAGAGGAAAACACCCCATGAGCAAACTTGAGCCTCGGGACCACAGGCAAGACCAACTTTTCTGCTGCAAGTGAGCTGCCTGGTGAACTCCAGACACAGGCCCACAGGAACAGCTGAAGACCTGTAGATAGGAAAAACTACACGCCCGAAAGCAGAACACTCTGACCCCATAACTGGCTGAAAGAAAACAGGAAAACAGGTCTACAGCACTCCTGACACACAGGCTTATAGGACAGTCTAGCCACTGTCAGAAATAGCAGAACAAAGTAACACTAGAGATAATCTGATGGTGAGAGGCAAGCGCAGGAACCCAAGCAACAGAAACCAAGACTACATGGCATCATCGGAGCCCAATTCTCCCACCAAAGCAAACACGGAATATCCAAACACACCAGAAAAGCAAGATCTAGTTTCAAAATCATATTTGATCATAATGCTGGAGGACTTCAAGAAAGACATGAAGAACTCCCTTAGAGAACAAGTAGAAGCCTACAGAGGGGAATCGCAAAAATCCCTGAAAGAATTCCAGGAAAACATAAATAAACAAGTAGAAGCCCATAGATAGGAGTCACAAAAATCCCTGAAAGAATTCCAGGAAAAGATAAATAAACAAGTAGAAGCCCATAGATAGGAGTCACAAAAATCCCTGAAAGAATTCCAGGAAAACACAATCGAATAGTTGAAGGAATTAAAAATGGAAATAGAAGCAATCAAGAAAGAACACATGGAAACAACCCTGGATATAGAAAACCAAAAGAAGAGACAAGGAGCTGTAGATACGAGCTTCACCAACAGAATACAAGAGATGGAAGAGAGAATCTCAGGAGCAGAAGATTCCATAGAAACCATTGACACAACTGTCAAAGATAATATAAAGCGGAAAAAGCTACTGGTCCAAAACATACAGGAAATCCAGGACTCAATGAGAAGATCAAACCTAAAGATAATAGGTATAGAAGAGATTGAAGACTCCCAGCTCAAAGGACCAGTAAATATTTTCAACAAAATCATAGAAGAAAACTTTCCAAACCTAAAAAAAGAGATACCCATAGGCATACAAGAAGCCTACAGAACTCCAAATAGATTGGACCAGAAAAGAAACACCTCCAGTCACATAATAGTCAAAACACCAAATGCACAAAATAAAGAAAGAATATTAAAAGCAGCAAGGGAAAAAGGTCAAGTAACATATAAAGGCAGACCTATCAGAATCACACCAGACTTTTCGCCAGAAACTATGAAAGCCAGAAGATCCTGGACAGATGTCATACAGACCCTAAGAGAACACAAATGCCAGACCAGGTTACTGTATCCTGCAAAACTCTCAATTAACATAGATGGAGAAACCAAGATATTCCATGACAAAACCAAATTTACACAATATCTTTCTGCAAATCCAGTACTACAAAGGAGAATAAATGGTAAAGCCCAACATAAGGAGGCAAGCTACACCCTAGAAGAAGCAAGAAACTAATCGTCTTGGCAACAAAACAAAGAGAAGAAAAGCACACAAACATAACCTCATATCCAAATATGAATATAACAGGAAGCAATAATCATTATTACTTGATATCTCTCAACACCAATGGCCTCAACTTCCCAATAAAAAGACATAGATTAACAAACTGGATATGCAAGGAGGACCCTGCATTCTGCTGCCTACAGGAAACACACCTCAGAGACAAAGACAGACACTCCCTAAGAGTGAAAGGCTGGAAAACAAATTTCCAAGCAAATGGTCGGAAGAAGTAGCCATTCTAATATCAAATAAAATCAATTTTCAACTAAAAGTCACCAAAAAAGATAAGGAAGGACACTTCATATTCAAGAAAGGGAAAATCCACCAAGATGAACTCTCAATCCTAAATATCTATGCCCCAAATACAAGGGCACCTACATATGTAAAAGAAACCTTACTAAAGCTCAAAACACACATTGCACCTCACACAATAATAGTGGGAGATTTCAACACCCCACTCACATCAATGGACAGGTCATGGAAACAGAAATTCAACAGAGACGTAGACAGACGAAGAGAAGTCATGAGCCAAATGGACTTAACAGATATTTATAGAACAGTCTATCCTAAAGCAAAAGGATATACCTTCTTCTCAGCTCCTCATGGTACTTTCTCCAAAATTGACCATATAATTGGTCAAAAAAACGGGCCTCAACAAGTACAGAAAGATAGAAATAATCCCATGCGTGCTACCGAACCACCACAGCCTAAAACTGGTCTTCAATAACAATAAGGGAAGAATGCCCACATGTACGTGGAAATTGAACAATGCTCTACTCAATGATAACCTGGTCAAGGAAGAAATAAAGAAAGAAATTAAAGACTTTTTAGAATTTAATGAAAATGAAGGTACAACATACCCAAACTTATGGGACACAATGAAAGCTGTGCCTAGAGGAAAACTCATAGCGCTGAGTGCCTGCAGAAAGAAACAGGAAAGAGCATATGTCAGCAGCTTGACAGCACACCTAAAAGTTCTAGAACAAAAAGAAGCAAATACACCCAGGAGGAGTAGAAGGCAGGAAATAATCAAACTCAGAGCTGAAATCAACCAAGTAGAAACAAAAAGGACCATAGAAAGAATCAACAGAACCAAAAGTTGGTTCTTTGAGAAAATCAACAAGATAGATAAACCCTTAGCCAGACTAACTCGAGGACACAGAGACTGTGTCCAAATTAACAAAATCAGAAATGAAAAGGGAGACATAACTACAGATTCAGAGGAAATTAAAAAATCATCAGATCTTACTATAAAAACCTATATTCAACAAAACTTGAAAATCTTCAGGAAATGGACAATTTCCTAGACAGATACCAGGTACCGAAGTTAAATCAGAAACAGATAAACCAGTTAAACAACCCCATAACTCCTAAGGAAATAGAAGCAGTCATTAAAGGCATCCCATTCAAAAACAGCCCAGGTCCAGACGGGTTTAGTGCAGAAGTGTATCAGACCTTCATAGAAGACCTCATACTAATATTATCCAAATCATTCCACAAAATTGAAACAGATGGAGCACTACCGAATTCCTTCTATGAAGCCACAATTACTCTTATACCTAAACCACACAAAGACCCAACAAAGAAAGAGAGCTTCAGACCAATTTCCCTTATGAATATCGACGCAAAAATACTCAATAAAATTCTGGCAAACCGAATTCAAGAGCACATCAAAACAATCATCCACCATGATCAAGTAGGCTTCATCCCAGGCATGCAAGGATGGTTTAATATACGGAAAACCATCAACGTGATCCATTATATAAACAAACTGAAAGAAAAAAATCACATGATCATTTCATTAGATGCTGAGAAAGCATTTGACAAAATTCAACACCCCTTCATAATAAAAGTCTTGGAAAGAATAGGAATTCAAGGCCCATACCTAAACATAGTAAAAGCCATATACACCAAACCAGTTGCTACCATTATACTAAATGGAGAGAAACTTGAAGCAATCCCACTAAAATCAGGGACTAGACAAGGCTGCCCACTCTCTCCCTACTTATTCAATATAGTTCTTGAAGTTCTAGCCAGAGCAATCAGACAAGAAAAGGAGATCAAGGTGATACAGATCGGAAAAGAAGAAGTCAAAATATTACTATTTGTAGATGATATGATAGTATATTTAAGTGACCCCAAAATTCCACCAGAGAACTACTAAAGCTGATAAACAACTTCAGTAACGTGGCTGGGTATAAAATTAACTCCAATAAATCAGTAGCCTTCCTCTACACAAAAGAGAATCAAGCTGAGAACGAAATTAGGGAAATGACACCCTTCATTATAGACCCAAATAATATAAAGAACCTCGGTGTGACTTTAACTAAGCAAGTAAAAGATTTGTACAATAAGAATTTCAAGACTTTGAAGAAAGAAATTGAAGAAGACCTCAGTAGATGGAAAGATCTCCCATACTCATGGATTGGCAGGATTAATATAGTAAAAATGGCCATTCTACCAAAAGCGATCTACAGATTCAATGCAATCCCCATCAAAATACCAATCCAATTCTTCAAAGAGTTAGACAGAACAATTTGCACATTCATCTGGAATAACAAAAAACCCAGGATAGCTAAAACTATCCTCAACAATAAAAGGACTTCAGGGGGAATCACTATCCCTGAACTCAAGCAGTATTACAGAGCAATAGTGATAAAAACTGCATGGTAGTTGTACAGAGACAGACAGATAGACCAATGGAACAGAATTGAAGACCCAGAAATGAACCCACACACCTATGGGTACTTGATTTTTGACAAAGGAGCCAAAACCATCAAATGGAAAAAAGACAGCATTTTCAGCAAATGGTGCTGGTCCAACTGGAGGTCAACATGTAGAAGAACGCAGATCGATCCATGCTTATCACCCTATACAAAGCTTAAGTCCAAGTGGATCAAGGACCTCCACATCAAACCAGATACACTCAAACTAATAGAAGAAAAAGTGGGGAAACATCTCGAACACATGGGCACTGGAGAAAATTTCCTGAACAAAACACCAATTCTAACATCAAGAATCGACAAATGGGATCTCATAAGCAAAGGAAACTGTGGTTAGGAAAAAATGGCAACCAACAGATTAGGAAAAGATCTTTACAACAGATAGATGGCTTATATCCAAAATATACAAAGAACTCAAGAAGTCAGACCACAGGGAGACAAATAACCCTATTAAAAAATGGGGTTCAGAGCTAAACAAAGAATTCACAGCAGACAAATGCCAAATGGCTGATAAACATCTAAAGAAATGTTCAACATCTTTAGTCATCAGGGAAATGCAAATCAAAACAACCCTGAGATTTCACCTCACACCAGTGAGAATGGCTAAGATCAGAAACTCAGGGACAGCAAATGCTGGCGAGGATGTGGAAAAAGAGGAACACTCCTCCATTTTTGGTGGGATTGCAGACTGGTACAACCATTCTGGAAATCAGTCTGACGGTTCCTCAGAAAATTGGACATTGAACTACCTGAGGATCCAGCTATACCTCTCTTGGGCATATACCCAAAAGATGCCCCAACATATAACAAAGACCCGTGCTCCACTGTGTTCATAGCAGCCTTATTTATAATAGCCAGAAGCTAGAATGAACCCAGATCCCCTTCAACAGAGGAATGGATACAGAAAATGTGGTACATCTACACAATGGAATATTACTCAGCTATCAAAAACAATGACTTTATGAAATTCATAGGCAAATGGAGAGAACTGGAAAATATCATCCTGATTGAGGTAACCCAATCACAGAAAAACACACATGGTATGCACTCATTGGTAAGTGGCTATTAGCCCAAATGCTTGAATTACCCTAGATGCACAGAACACATGAAACTCAAGATGGATGATCAAAATGCGAATGCTTCACTCCTTCTTTAAAAGGGGAACAAGAATACCCTTGGCAGGGAATAGGGAGGCAAAGATTAAAATATAGGCAGAAGGAACACCCATTCAGAGCCTGTTCCACATGTGGCCCATACATATACAGCCACTCAATTAGACAAGATGGATGAAGCAAAGTAGTGCAGGCCAAGATAGATGAAGCAAATAAGTGCAGGCCGACAGGAGCCAGATGTAGATCTCTCCTGAGAGACACAGCCAGAATACAGCAAATACATAGGTGAATGCCATCATTAAACCACTGAACTGAGAACGGAACCCCCGTTGAAGGAATCAGAGAAAGGACTGGAACAGTTTGAAGGGGCTCGAGACCCCATAGAAACAACAATGCCAAGCAACCAGAGCTTCCAGGGACTAAGCCACTACCCAAAGACTATACATGGACTGACCCTGGACTCTAACCTCATAAGTAGCAATGAATATCCTAGTAAGATCACCAGTGGAAGGGGAAGCTTTTGGTCCTGCTAAGACTGAATCCCCAGTGAACGTGATTGTTGGTGGGAGGGTGGTAATGGGGTAGGATGGGGAGGGCAACACCCATATAGAAGGGGAGGAGGAGGGATTATCGGGATGTTGGCCTGGCAACCGGGAAAGGGAATGACATTCAAAATGTAAATAAGAAATAATCAAGTTAATAATTTTAAAAAGTTGTAAAAAATGTGTGTCAAAAACTTTAAAATTAGAGTTGAACTTCTGAAACTGTTGAAGTATAATAGCCAGGAAGGACTTCAAAATATAGGCAAAGACTTTTTAAAAAGACTGCAGTGGTTCAAGAAATAAAACCCACGTTATGACAAATGAGGTTGCATAAAGGTAAAAAAAACATGTGCAATACAAAGAAAACAGTCAAATGATGTGATATCCCACAGAATGAGAAAAAGTTTACCTGTACTTTTCATAGAAAAGTAGTATCTATAATGTATAAAGAACTAAAATAACAGAAAAAGAAAAAAAAGGAAATACCACAATGCCACACAACCCAATCAATAAATGAGCCGGTGATGAGTCAATGAACAGTCCTCAAATTATGAAGCACAACTTTTTAATAAAGATAGAAAAATGCACATAATATGAAAATTTTAGTTAAGACCATGTTGATATTTTATCTTATTTTAGTCAGAGTGGTTGTCTGCAAGGAACGAACTAATAAGTGTTTGGTAAGGATGTTGGGAAAATGAAACCCTTATATACTGCTGGTAAGAAAGTAAATTAGTCCAGTCTCTATAAAAATCAGTGCAGAGCTCTGTCATATAAACTAAGAGCAGAACTTAGGCACCTTATAGGCACCCCATTTCTGGTCCTGGGTATATACACAAAGGACTGTAAGTAAACATATCAAAGATACTTGCACATGTGTATGTTTTTTTGTTGCAATAAACATTACAATGCGTATGCACAATCATCAAGTTATAGAATCAGCTTCATGACCATTAACAGATGAATGGTTAATGAAACTGTGATTATATATTATGTTTTATTCCACAACAAAGAATAGTGAAATATGTAATTTTCTGAAAAAATAGATGCTATTGGAGATATCATATTAAATACATGATTGTGCTGACTAGTTTTGTGTTAACTTGACAGAAGCTAGAGTCATCAGAGAAGAGGGAGCCTCAATTGAGAAAATGACTCCACAAGATCAGACTATAAGGCATTTTAAAAATTATTGATTAATTAGGAGAGGGCCCAGATCATTGTGTGTAGTACCATCCCTGGGGCCTTTGAGTCCTAAAAGAAAGCAGGCTGTGCAAAGCCATTTAACAAAAGCCAGTAGGCAGCACCCTACCATAACCTCTGCATCAGTTCCTGCTTCCATGTTCCTGCCTTGTAGTTCCTGGCCTGATATCCTTCAAGAGTAAACAATGATATGCAAGTGTAAGCCAAATAAACTCTTTCCTCTCCAAGTTGCTTTGGTCATGATGTTTCATCACAGCAATGCTAACCCTCACTAGGGCAGTCATGCTCATAAAAAAAAAAAAGTGCCTCATGTTTTCACCCATTTGTGGGTCCCAGATTTTATATAGAATCAGATATAGATTAGAGATAGACATATGTCATGAAAAACAAAGCAAAAGCTTGAGGTAGGAAGAGCATCAGTTGAGGTATGAGGAGATGAGAGGAATAATATGGGAGTTTATGTGATCAAAGTATATAATATACTTGAAAGACAAAATCATTACAAAACTAATGATTGTAGTGTGTGTGTGTGTGTGTGTGTGTGTGTGTGTGTGTGTGTGCGCGCGCGCACGCGCACGCATGAAACGATAAAAATATCTGGTTTCCTTAAACATTTTGTTAATAAATAGTTACCAGAAAAATTTCAAACTATATGAGGTGTTTGACTTTGTGACCCTTGTGCTGGAACATCTATGCAATAACAATAGTTTCAACTGTCTTCCAGGTCATTGTCCATCTTTCCTTGGTCTTATCTGGAAAAACATACCACAAGAAAACCAGGACAGCTCCATTTTCTAGCACATTCTGCCTGCAAGGAAATCCAGGTGAGACTTCTCCCTTCTCAATTCCTTGCTTGCTGGAACCCCTTGGGGGTACATCCAGCAGTGGTGAGCAGCATTTGGTATCCTGCACTACATTTTCAAGCCTACAAGTCTGCCTGCATTCCTGGAGGCCTCCTGGCACTAGGGACAAACAGAGACCACCACCTCCAAGGCTCTGTCTGCCAAGTCTTCCTAAAGCAATACAACAGCTGTAAACTGCACCCAGTTCACTGTTCTCTATTATCTGGCCCACAATTCTGCCTGCATTCACAGAGACCTGCCAGCTAGATGTCTAAGTCATCACTCAGATCTTCTAGAGGCCATAAAGTGAGTGACTCACCAGAAAGCATCTCTACCCAGACTTGAGTTTCTACAGATGCAAGAGCCCAGAATGGGGAGGGGATCGAGAGTCGATACTGAGGGAATACTCGCCCAAGGGTCAAGGTCTACTTCTACTTCAGGGAAAAGGAGTACCAACACATGCCTGAGTGCCATAAGGCAGAGATGAGGTTTCAAGGGCTGTGGTTCTAATGCAGTGTAGGGAGCATAATGTTCCTACAGAACATGTTCCGGAGGTCTTGAAACAGTTTGCCATGTCAAAAAGACAGATAGAGAAAGCAGTTTCCAGATCCTATTTGGAAAGACTGTTTAGCAACAGAGGGATTCTGACTTCCCAGACCTGGGGACTCTACCAGAGAAGCTGGGAAAGGAAGCAACATGTCTGTGTTAGTAGGTCAACTGGCTAGAGGGAGTAGAAAAAGTGAGCTTGGGTTTAGGCAAGTGGGGGGAACAAAGGAAATAGATGCTCCCAACTTAGCTAGAAGATCCCTTCCCAATAAGGGGACAGGCATGTTGGCACTACCAAAAAGGAATGGGTGAGAGGTACACCCCTAAAAATGTAGCTTAACGGTGGGGTCTGGTGAGGAAGGTAAGGTTGCCCCCTACCCCAACAATAGGGAAGTGGGAGAGGGAAGTGGGTCCCCAAAACTCTGTTAGGACTGAGTAAGTGGCCCCAGTGTCTAAGAGGAAGGAGATGGGCTTCCCACATACCATGATAGTTACCCAGGGCTCCCTGATGGTGATGGCAGTGGTCAGGTTCAGGGAACTGCCCCTTCAGTCATCCATAGCCAAGCCTAGGAGATGTACTGGAGAGTTATCTGGATGTGATATCCCCCTGTCCTGTGTAACTGAGGGCAATCGGTAGCCCAGTGTCTCTCTTGATGGCACCTAGAACATAGCCCCTTGGTTTGTGGAAGTTAGAGCAAGCCCTCGCCCAATGACCTTGTTGACCACATTTGTAGCAGGAGCTTGGTGGTCTCTTAGCCTTAGAAGACCAGGAGTCTGTGGCAATAGCTGAGGCTGGTCAGACAGTTTTTGCAAGCATATGGTATTTTTGTCTGCCAGCCTTCTCATGTGTCCCATGGTACATTTTAAAGGCCAGTGCCAAAACTTCTGCCTGTGGAGTTAGGGGACCCCTCTCTACCTTTTAAAGTTTGTCTTTTATGTTGGGGTAGCTCTGGGAAAAGAAATAGGTCATCAGAAGTTGCTTACCTTCTGGGTTTTCAGGGTCTAGATTAGTGTATTGCAATAAGGCCTTTATTTTTTTTTTTTTTTTGCATTTGTCTTACTTTAATTTCATTCTCTTTTTTTTTGTTTTTATTAACTTGAGTATTTCTTATATACATTTCAAGTGTTATTCCCTTTCCCGTTTCTGGACAAACGTCCCCCTCCCCCCTCCCCTTCCTTATGGGTGTTCCCCTCCCAACCCTCCCCCCATTGCCACCCTCCCCCCATAGTCTAGTTCACTGGGGGTTCAGTCTTAGCAGGAACCAGGGCTTCCCCTTCCACTGGTGCTCTTACTAGGATATTCATTGCTACCTATGGGGTCAGAGTCCAGGGTCAGTCCATGTATAGTCTTTAGGTAGTGGCTTAGTCCCTGGAAGCTCTGGTTGCTTGACATTGTTGTACATATGGGGTCTCGAGCCCCTTCAAACTCTTCCAGTTCTTTCTCGGATTCCTTCAACGGGGGTCCTATTCTCAGTTCAGTGGTTTGCTGCTGGCATTCGCCTCTGTATTTGCTGTATTCTGGCTGTGTCTCTCAGGAGCGATCTACATCCGGCTCCTGTCGGTCTGCACTTCTTTGCTTCATCCATCTTGTCTAATTAGGTGGCTGTATATGTATGGGCCACATGTGGGGCAGGCTCTGAATGGGTGTTCCTTCAGTCTCTGTTTTAAATTTTGCCTCTCCCTCCCCTGCCAAGGGTATTCTTTTTCCTCATTTAAAGAAGGAGTGAAGCATTCACATTTTGATCATCCGTCTTGAGTTTCGTTTGTTCTAGGGATCTAGGGTAATTCAAGCATTTGGGCTAATAGCCACTTATCAATGAGTGCATACCATGTATGTCTTTCTGTGATTGGGTTAGCTCACTCAGGATGATATTTTCCAGTTCCAACCATTTGCCTACGAATTTCATAAACTCGTTGTTTTTGATAGCTGAGTAATATTCCATTGTGTAGATGTACCACATTTTCTGTATCCATTCCTCTGTTGAAGGGCATCTGGGTTCTTTCCATTTTCTGGCTATAATAAATCAGGCTGCGATGAACATAGTGGAGCACGTGTCTCTTTTATATGTTGAGGCATCTTTTGGGTATATGCCCAAGAGAGGTATAGCTGGATCCTCAGGCAGTTCAATGTCCAATTATCTGAGGAACCTCCAGACTGATTTCCAGAATGGTTTTACCAGTCTGCAATCCCACCAACAATGGAGGAGTGTTCCTCTTTCTCCACATCCTCGCCAGCATCTGCTGTCACCTGAGTTTTTGATCTTAGCCATTCTCACTGGTGTGAGGTGAAATCTCAGGGTTGTTTTGATTTGCATTTCCCTTATGACTAAAGATGCTGAACATTTCTTTAGGTGTTTCTCAGCCATTCGGCATTCCTCAGCTGTGAATTCTTTGATTAGCTCTGAACCCCATTTTTTTAATAGGGTTATTTGTTTCCCTGCGGTCTAACTTCTTGAGTTCTTTGTATATTTTGGATATAAGGCCTCTATCTGTTGTAGGATTGGTAAAGTTCTTTTCCCAATCTGTTGGTTGCCGTTTTGTCCTAACCACAGTGTCCTTTGCCTTACAGAAGCTTTGCAGTTTTATGAGATCCCATTTGTCGATTCTTGATCTTAGAGCATAAGCCATTGGTGTTTTGTTCAGGAAATTTTTTCCAGTGCCCATGTGTTCCAGATGCTTCCCTAGTTTTTCTTCTATTAGTTTTAGTGTGTCTGGTTTGATGTGGAGGTCCTTGATCCACTTGGACTTAAGCTTTGTACAGGGTGATAAGGATGGATCGATCTGCATTCTTCTACATGTTGCCCTCCAGTTGAACCAGCACCATTTGCTGAAAATGCTATCTTTTTTCCATTGGATGGTTTTGGCTCCTTTGTCAAAAATCAAGTGACCATAGGTGTGTGGGTTCATTTCTGGGTCTTCAATTCTATTCCGTTGGTCTATCTGTCTGTCTCTGTACCAATACCATGCAGTTTTTATCACTATTGCTCTGTAATACTGCTTGAGTTCAGGGATAGTGATTCCCCCTGAAGTCCTTTTATTGTTAAGGATAGCTTTAGCTATCCTGGGTTTTTTGTTATTCCAGATAAATTTGCAAATTGTTCTGTCTAACTCTTTGAAGAATTGGATTGGTATTTTGATGGGGATTGCATTGAATCTGTAGATTGCTTTTGGTAAAATGGCCATTTTTACTATATTAATCCTGCCAATCCATGAGCATGGGAGATCTTTCCATCTTCTGAGGTCTTCTTCAATTTCTTTCCTCAGTGTCTTGAAGTTCTTATTGTACAGATCTCTTACTTGCTTAGTTAAAGTCACACCGAGGTACTTTATATCATTTGGGTCTATTATGAAGGGTGTCGTTTCCCTAATTTCTTTCTCGGCTTGTTTCTCTTTTGTATAGAGGAAGGCAACTGATTTATTTGAGTTAATTTTATACCCAGCCACTTTGCTGAAGTTGTTTATCAGCTTTAGTAGTTCTCTGGTGGAACTTTGGGGATCACTTAAATATACTATCATGTCGTCTGCAAATAGTGATATTTTGACCTCTTCTTTTCCAATCTGTATCCCCTTGATCTCCTTTTGTTGTCTGATTGCTCTGGCTAGAACTTCAAGAACTATATATAAGTAGGGAGAGAGTGGGCAGCCTTGTCTAGTCCCTGATTTTAGTGGGATTGCTTCAAGTTTCTCTCCATTTAGTTTAATGTTAGCAACTGGTTTGCGGTATATGGCTTTTACTATGTTTAGGTATGGGCCTTGAATTCCTATTCTTTCCAGGACTTTTATCATGAAGGGATGTTGAATTTTGTCAAATGTTTTCTCAGCATCTAATGAAATGATCATGTGGTTTTCTTCTTTCAGTTTGTTTATATGATGGATCACGTTGATGGTTTTCCGTATATTAAACCATCCCTGCATGCCTGGGATGAAGCCTACTTGATCATGGTGGATGATTGTTTTGATGTGCTCTTGAATTCGGTTTGCCAGAATTTTATTGAGTAT
Organism: Rattus norvegicus; assembly: GCF_021556685.1. Taxonomy (NCBI): domain Eukaryota; kingdom Metazoa; phylum Chordata; class Mammalia; order Rodentia; family Muridae; genus Rattus; species Rattus norvegicus. Next base: position 126,075,615 of record NC_141535.1, read on the forward strand.
TTTTGCGTCGATATTCATAAGGGAAATTGGTCTGAAGTTCTCTTTCTTTGTTGTGTCTTTGTGTGGTTTAGGTATAAGAGTAATTGTGGCTTCGTAGAAGGAATTCGGTAGTGCTCCATCTGTTTCAATTTTGTGGAATAGTTTGGAATATTGGTATGAGGTCTTCTATGAAGGTTTGATAGAATTCTGCACTAAACCCGTCTGGACCTGGGCTCTTTTTGGTTGGGAGACCTTTAATGACTGCTTCTATTTCCTTAGGAGTTATGGGGTTGTTTAACTGGTTTATCTGTTCCTGATTTAACTTCGATACCTGGTATCTGTCTAGGAAATTGTCCATTTCCTGAAGATTTTCAAGTTTTGTTGAATATAGGTTTTTATAGTAAGATCTGATGATTTTTTGAATTTCCTCTCAATCTGTTGTTATGTCTCCCTTTTCATTTCTGATTTTGTTAATTTGGACGCACTCTCTGTGTCCTCTCGTTAGTCTGGCTAAGGGTTTATCTATCTTGTTGATTTTCTCAAAGAACCAACTTTTGGATCTGTTGATTCTTTCTATGGTCCTTTTTGTTTCTACTTGGTTGATTTCAGCTCTGAGTTTGATTATTTCCTGCCTTCTACTCCTCCTGGGTGTATTTGCTTCTTTTTGTTCTCGAGCTTTTAGGTGTGTTGTCAAGTTGCTGACATATGCTCTTTCCTGTTTCTTTCTGCAGGCACTCAGCGCTATGAGTTTTCCTCTTAGCACAGCTTTCATTGTGTCCCATAAGTTTGGGTATGTTGTACCTTCATTTTCATTAAATTCTAAAAAGTCTTTAATTTCTTTCTTTATTTCTTCCTTGACCAGGTTATCATTGAGTAGAGCATTGTTCAATTTCCACGTATATGTGGGCATTCTTCCCTTATTGTTATTGAAGACCAGTTTAAGGCCGTGGTGGTCCGATAGCATGCATGGGATTATTTTTATCTTTCTGTACCTGTTGAGGCCCGTTTTTTGACCAATTATATGGTCAATTTTGGAGAAAGTACCATGAGGAGCTGAGAAGAATGTATATCCTTTTGCTTTAGGATAGAATGTTCTATTAATATCCGTTATGTCCATTTGGCTCATGACTTCTCTTAGTCTGTCTACATCTCTGTTTAATTTCTGTTTCCATGATCTGTCCATTGATGAGAGTGGGGTGTTGAAATCTCCCACTATTATTGTGTGAGGTGCAATGTGTGTTTTGAGCTTTAGTAAGGTTTCTTTTACGTATGTAGGTGCCCTTGTATTTGGGGCATAGATATTTAGGATTGAGAGTTCATCTTGGTGGATTTTTCCTTTGATGAATATGAAGTGTCCTTCCTTATCTTTTTTGATGACTTTTAGTTGAAAATTGATTTTATTTGATATTAGAATGGCTACTCCAGCTTGCTTCTTCTGACCATTTGCTTGGAAAGTTGTTTTCCAGCCTTTCACTCTGAGGTAGTGTCTGTCTTTGTCTCTGAGGTGTGTTTCCTGTAGGCAGCAGAATGCAGGGTCCTCGTTGCATATCCAGTTTGTTAATCTATGTCTTTTTATTGGGGAGTTAAGGCCATTGATATTGAGAGATATTAAGGAATAGTGATTATTGCTTCCCGTTATATTCATATTTGGAAGTGAGGTTATGTTTGTGTGCTTTCATTCTCTTTGTTTTGTTGCCAAGACGATTAGTTTCTTGCTTCTTCTAGGGTATAGCTTGCCTCCTTATGTTGGGCTTTACCATTTATTATCCTTTGCAGTGCTGGATTTGTAGAAAGATATTGTGTAAATTTGGTTTTGTCATGGAATATCTTGGTTTCTCCATCAATGTTAATTGAGAGTTTTGCTGGATACAGTAACCTGGGCTGGCATTTGTGTTCTCTTAGGGTCTGTATGACATCAGTCCAGGATCTTCTGGCTTTCATAGTTTCTGGCGAGAAGTCTGGTGTGATTCTGATAGGTCTGCCTTTATATGTTACTTGACCTTTTTCCCTTACTGCTTTTAATATTCTTTCTTTATTTTGTGCCTTTGGTGTTTTGACAATTATGTGACGGGAGGTGTTTCTTTTCTGGTCCAATCTATTTGGAGTTCTGTAGGCTTCTTGTATGTCTATGGGTATCTCTTTTTTTAGGTTAGGGAAGTTTTCTTCTATGATTTTGTTGAAGATATTTACTGGTCCTTTGAGCTGGGAGTCTTCACTCTCTTCTATACCTATTATCCTTAGGTTTGATCTTCTCATTGAGTCCTGGACTTCCTGTATGTTTTGGACCAGTAGCTTTTTCCGCTTTACATTATCTTTGACAGTTGAGTCAATGATTTCTATGGAATCTTCTGCTCCTGAGATTCTCTCTTCCATCTCTTGTATTCTGTTGGTGAAGCTTGTATCCACAGCTCCTTGTCTCTTCTTTTGGTTTTCTATATCCAGGGTTGTTACCATGTGTTCTTTCTTGATTGCTTCTATTTCCATTTTTAATTCCTTCAACTGTTTGATTGTGTTTTCCTGGAATTCTTTCAGGGATTTTTGTGTCTCCTCTCTATGGGCTTCTACTTGTTTATTTATGTTTTCCTGGAATTCTTTCATGCATTTTTGCGATTCCTCTCTGTAGGCTTCTACTTGTTCTCTAAGGGAGTTCTTCACGTCTTTCTTGAAGTCCTCCAGCATCATGATCAGAAATGATTTTGAAACTAGATCTTGCTTTTCTGGTGTGTTTGGATATTCCATGTTTGTTTTGATGGGATAATTGGGCTCCGATGGTGCCATGTAGTCTTGGTTTCTGTTGCTTGGGTTCCTGCGCTTGCTTCTCGCCATCAGAGTATCTCTAGTGTTACTTTGTTCTGCTATTTCTGACAGTGGCTAGACTGTCCTATAAGCCTGTGTGTCAGGAGTGCTGTAGACCTGTTTTCCTCTCTTTCAGTCAGTTATGGGGACAGAGTGTTCTGCTTTCGGGCGTGTAGTTTTTCCTCTCTACAGGTCTTCAGCTGTTCCTGTGGGCCTGTGTCTTGAGTTCACCAGGCAGCTTTCTTGCAGTAGAAAATTTGGACTTACCTGTGGTCCCGAGGCTCATGTTCGCCCGGGGGGTGCTGCCCACGGCCTCTCTGCAGCGGCAGCAACCAGGAAGACCTGTGCCGCCCCTTCCGGGAGCTTCAGTGCACCAGGGTTCCAGATGGTCTTTGGCTTTTTCCTCTGGCGTCCGATATGTGTGTGCAGAGAGCAGTCTCTTCTGGTTTCCCAGGCTTGTCTGCCTCTCGGAAGGTTTAGCTCTCCCTCCCACGGGATTTGGGTGCAGAGAACTGTTTATCCGGTCTGTTTCCTTCAGGTTCCGGCGGTGTCTCAGGCAGGGGTCCTGCTGCTCCTGGGCCCTCCCCCACGGGAGCCCAGAGGCCTTATACAGTTTCCTCTTGGGCCAGGGATGTGGGCAGGGGTGAGCAGTGTTGGTGGTCTCTTCCGCTCTGCAGCCTCAGGAGTGCCCACCTGACCAGGCGGTTGGGTGTCTCTCTCTCACGGGGTCTGGGAGCAGAGAGCTGCTGTGGGCCGGGATCGCAATAAGGATTTTGTAAGGCATTCTAAAAATTGAGATGCGTTTTCTTGTTTTTCGTAAATGACCTCTTGTAGTTTTTCAAAATTCACTGGTTTTAAGGCTGCCCTGTGAAGACCGGCCAGGAGACATGTTATGAATCTATCTCTGGCTGAAATACCACCTGTGGAATTATAATTCCACTGGGGATATTGGTCAGGTACTGCCTCAGATCCAATAGGGTATGTTGCATCTGTCTGCATGTATTTTCACCTGCTCCCAAACTCACCAGTGTTCCTCTGGAAGTAAATTTCATATGTCAAGACAGGGTAGGAATGAAAAATCTTAAATAAATTTGACAGGTTTTATAAATAGAGAAAAGAAATAAGGAAACTGTGCCATGTGTGAGCCCATGACCAGGCGGGTTTAAAACCTGTGACACTTTGCACAGCAAGGTTTGGGAATGGCTAATCTTCAAAGCAAGGGGAGGTGTGAGTGTGCATGAACAGGCGTGTGCAGCTGAGGCTTGTGGGTGGTTCTATGGATACGCACGGCTCAGACCCAGGCCTCCTGGCAGACAGAAGTCCCAGAACAGTGATTCTGGCTTCGGGTCAGCACTAACCTGCCACACAGTCGGGGGTGAGGTGTGGAAGAGCTCTAAGTAGCATCCTGTATCCTAGTAATTAGTGTGTTGGCACTGTGTGCACACTGGAAAAGACAGTGTGAAAGCTATTTTCTAGAGGCTGTGGTGGGCTAAGCACAGGAGCAAAGTTCCGGACAGAAAGAGAGAGCTCACTTGCACGTGGGTCTTAGCAAGCTGTATCCCTGGCAGGACGAAAGGGGCAGGAGCAGACTTGCTTTTCCTGCTGCTGTGAACCAGCGGCTATAGCACCTGCTACAGCAGGCAGAGCACAGAAGCCCCGAGACCTTGTAGAGAGTCCACCTAGTGTAGGGTACATGCATGTGGGAAAGCAGGTCTTACAGACAGATGGGGCCAGACCTGCTTTTCACAGAGCATCAAACCAGAAGCTGCAGCAGTGCAGCAGCAATGAGGAAGGGAGTAGTGGGAGGCCTATGCTCTGGATCGCTAGCAAGAGAGTGATAGTTTATTGGTCACATAGAGATATTGTTTTCTGCTTAGTGTAACCAAAACATCCCAGGAAATAGGGACAGGCAGAGAAGACCCATAGACCCATGGGTGAGAATAGGGATTATTAATTGCCCCTACCAGTGCTGGGGCTACAGTCAGAGCTGGTGCTCCTGAGCCAGAGAGCAGTTTATTCAGACCCAGGCTGGCATTTTCATCAGAGAGAGAAACTGTCTCACAAAAAGGGAGGAAAAATGTCACCCAGGAGAAAAGGTCCTAGAAAGAGGATCAGTGAGAGGATCCAACCCCAGGGATGGGGGTAGCACAGGGGTAGCTTCAAGCTCAAGAATGTTCCTCTGAGACCATGTATATGTCATGCAAAGTCAAGCTCTGAGGTAAAGAAAGCACACAGAAGTCGAGTAGGTCACCGCTCACCAGCACATGCTTGAAGAGGGTGCTCTCCTTGGCAGGCAGCTGCATGTAGGGCATCACAGCAATGGGGAGGCCTGCTGGACTGACCGGCCAGTACCTGGGACACGGGTTACCTCAGTGGGATGCCACAAGAAGCGAAACACAGAGAGGGGTTAGACCAAAGGTAGATGAATGCTTGAACATAAAGGACTTTTTCCATTTACCAGACTGCTGGCAGTATGTATGAAAATCCCATAAAATTGAGGAATCTAGACATTATGTGGCCATTTTGAACTACTGTCTATGAGTACTAAGTCCAGACATTATTGCATAGGTGTATCAATTTGAAGTCCTAAGGTGAGGCGTTAGTTTTAGAGTTTTGAATTTTTCCAGAAAACATCCCAATGCAGAATCAGGAGTTACGTTCGAAGACATCGAATTACCCATTGGGGGAAGTTACCAAGTTATCCATACTGGCATCCTAGGAGGGTCAACTCAATAACAGCAGATAACAGCAGCACTCTGCCAGGCCAGGTGTCTGAGTCATCACTTAGACTCCTAGAGGCCATACACAGAGGGTCCCAGACCCGCCAGAAAGTGCTCCTACCCAGACCTGGGATTTTCTGACATGCTGTGAGAACCTGGAGGGGGAGAGGAGTGAGGAACCACTTTTGAAGGAATCTCTGCCCAATGATCAAAGTCCTATCTCATATGTTAACTAAGGGGTACTGTATCCCAAAAGTCTGGCCAGGCCCTATCTGGGAAATCTGGGGTCCTCCTTGCCAAGTGGAATAGACCTACCAATCTGCCAGTGTTTGTGCAGAAATTGTAGCGGCAGTCTGATAGCAGGAAAAGTGTAGTTGGTGAGGGCCTGCCTAAGTGACCTGTAGAGGGCCGCTATAACATTCACCACCACAAGATGGCGCTGGCTTCCACTGCGCACCACGTGGAAGGCCAGGATAGCTTCCGCCATTACAAGATGGCTCTGGCCTCCACCGCGCCAGCCGACTTCCTTTCAGGAAGTTAAATATGTGCGCATGTGCAAGAGTGCCTTCGTGCCAGGTCTTTGCCCACTCCGGGGCGTGCCTAATGAGATCATGGGTAAGCAACCAATCACGTGTGGATGTGCCGCGCTAGGGTGTATATAAGCCGCGCCATGCGGGCGCGCGGGGCTTCTCCTTAAGATTGAATAAAAGTTTTGGCTGCAGCAAGGATTCGTATGTCCCCGCGTGTTTTCTTGCTGGCGAGACAGCGTGGGACATTTGGTGCCGAGAACCCGGGAAAAAAGCCACATCATCGCCGGCGCCGAGGGAAGCCTCCATTCACGGAAAGGGTCTAGAAGCTGCGGGACGCGGGTGAGACTCTGAGAGACAATGTTTAGCCTTGATCTGTTCCACCTCACTCCTTTGCTAGATGTGGCGGAAGCCTTTATTACAGCCCTCGGGCTTTCTCTATTGACCTTTGAGTTTCTAGTTACCGTCAGACGGCGGCAGAGGTCACATGGGAGCCACCCAGGTGTAACAGCAAAGCAAAGAGCGCGGGAGGAGGAAGGGCAAGGCAGCATGTCAGAAACAGTGCGAGGTGAAAGATTAGAAGCTTTAAAAAGGAAAGGTGCACCTAAGAAAAGAGGCCCTTCCAAGGACCTTGGATCCGAGGAAGCGAGAGAGTGGGGAAAAAATGACCCGGGAGAGAAAAAGGGAGGAGATAAAAGGAACACAGTATTTTGGGAGAAAAAATTTGTCTTTGTGCTTGTAAAAGGTGTGATTAGGCTCTGGAAGCTTTGCAGAGTCATACTGATTAGACTTGATAGAGGCAGACAGCCTGAAAATTTATTCAGGAGAATCAAACAAAAGGACATCTCAATGCCCATGCACAGCTTGATGGAGTTAATGTAATTGGGTTGTGAGTGGAAATACTCAGGACTGTGTTTCACTTCCATACCATTTGTGAATGTCAGTTGTGCTGCTCAGATATCCTGTAATATATCTCAGTATCTTACAGGAATTGGGTTTCAACACGTTGATGGACTAGTCCAGGAATTGAGACAATCCATCGTCCATATCGACTCCACTAGATAGTCACAGTGAAAGGGAAAATCCTACCTCTCTGCTGACACCATCTGTTTTTTTTCCCTCTTTGTCTATTGTCTGTCCTTGGTGCACCAAGCTATCCCCATGTCTGTCAGTTTATGTCTGTGGTTCTTGCTTCTCGTTGTTTAAATGTTTTATGTTTCATGTTCAAAAGAAAAAATGGTAAAAACTTTATCTGCTGGTTGTTCACACCTTGACTTGGTTTTAACTTGCTTCAAGAAGGGAACAATAAATAAAAAGCAGTTTCAATTGGGTTTTAGAGCCTACATCTGTAGCTAGAAGCCTAAGTCCTCTGGGCAAGCTCCCCAGGGGGTGGCTAAATATTTATACTAACCGATCCTAAAGGCACCAGGAGCTTCACAGCTTCTATGGTAATGAAACTGAAAAATCTTTGACTGTGATTATTAGACTCAACAGGTGACAAGGTGCTTCTCTTAAAATCATAGCTAAAAAGGTAAAAATGGTGTTTGGTCTAAATATTAAAGATATGTGTAGCCACTTCAATTTTGTTTCTCATTGGTTTTTTTTTTTTTATTGGTAGTTCTTCTTTTGAAAAGTATCTCTTTAGCTCCATTATGTGTTTTTAAATTGGCTCTTTTTTATATTATTTTTTTTATTAACTTGAGTATTTCTTATATACATTTCAAGTGTTATTCCCTTTCCCGGTTTCCGGGCAAAATCCCCCTCCCCCCTCCCCTTCCTTATGGGTGTTCCCCTCCCAACCCTCCCCCCATTGCCGCCCTCCCCCCATAGTCTAGTTCACTGGGGGTTCAGTCTTAGCAGGACCCAGGGCTTCCCCTTCCACTGGTGTTCTTACTAGGATATTCATTGCTACCTATGGGGTCAGAGTCCAGGGTCAGTCCATATATAGTCTTTAGGTAGTGGCTTAGTCCCTGGAAGCTCTGGTTGCTTGACATTGTTGTACATATGGGGTCTCGAGCCCCTTCAAACTCTTCCAGTTCTTTCTCTGATTCCTTCAACGGGGGTCCTATTCTCAGTTCAGTGGTTTGCTGCTGGCATTCGCCTCTGTATTTGCTGTATTCTGGCTGTGTCTCTCAGGAGCGATCTACATCCGGCTCCTGTCGGTCTGCACTTCTTTGCTTCATCCATCTTGTCTAATTAGGTGGCTGTATATGTATGGGCCACATGTGGGGCAGGCTCTGAATGGGTGTTCCTTCAGTCTCTGTTTTAAATTTTGCCTCTCCCTCCCCTGCCAAGGGTATACTTTTTCCTCATTTAAAGAAGGAGTGAAGCATTCACATTTTGATCATCCGTCTTGAGTTTCGTTTGTTCTAGGGATCTAGGGTAATTCAAGCATTTGGGCTAATAGCCACTTATCAATGAGTGCATACCATGTATGTCTTTCTGTGATTGGGTTAGCTCACTCAGGATGATATTTTCCAGTTCCAACCATTTGCCTACGAATTTCATAAACTCGTTGTTTTTGATAGCTGAGTAATATTCCATTGTGTAGATGTACCACATTTTCTGTATCCATTCCTCTGTTGAAGGGCATCTGGGTTCTTTCCATTTTCTGGCTATAATAAATCAGGCTGCGATGAACATAGTGGAGCACGTGTCTCTTTTATATGTTGAGGCATCTTTTGGGTATATGCCCAAGAGAGGTATAGCTGGATCCTCAGGCAGTTCAATGTCCAATTATCTGAGGAACCTCCAGACTGATTTCCAGAATGGTTTTACCAGTCTGCAATCCCACCAACAATGGAGGAGTGTTCCTCTTTCTCCACATCCTCGCCAGCATCTGCTGTCACCTGAGTTTTTGATCTTAGCCATTCTCACTGGTGCGAGGTGAAATCTCAGGGTTGTTTTGATTTGCATTTCCCTTATGACTAAAGATGTTGAACATTTCTTTAGGTGTTTCTCAGCCATTCGGCATTCCTCAGCTGTGAATTCTTTGTTTAGCTCTGAACCCCATTTTTTAATAGGGTTATTTGTTTCCCTGCGGTCTAACTTCTTGAGTTCTTTGTATATTTTGGATATAAGGACTCTATCTGTGGTAGGATTGGTAAAGATCTTTTCCCAATCTGTTGGTTGCCGTTTTGTCCTAACCACCGTGTCCTTTGCCTTACAGAAGCTTTGCAGTTTTATGAGATCCCATTTGTCGATTCTTGATCTTAGAGCATAAGCCATTGGTGTTTTGTTCAGGAAATTTTTTCCAGTGCCCATGTGTTCCAGATGCTTCCCTAGTTTTTCTTCTATTAGTTTGAGTGTGTCTGGTTTGATGTGGAGGTCCTTGATCCACTTGGACGTAAGCTTTGTACAGGGTGATAAGCATGGATCGATCTGCATTCTTCTACATGTTGCCCTCCAGTTGAACCAGCACCATTTGCTGAAAATGCTATCTTTTTTCCATTGGATGGTTTTGGCTCCTTTGTCAAAAATCAAGTGACCATAGGTGTGTGGGTTCATTTCTGGGTCTTCAATTCTATTCCATTGGTCTATCTGTCTGTCTCTGTACCAATACCATGCAGTTTTTATCACTATTGCTCTGTAATACTGCTTGAGTTCAGGGATAGTGATTCCCCCTGAAGTCCTTTTAATGTTGAGGATAGCTTTAGCTATCCTGGGTTTTTTGTTATTCCAGATGAATTTGCAAATTGTTCTGTCTAACTCTTTGAAGAATTGGATTGGTATTTTGATGGGGATTGCATTGAATCTGTAGATTGCTTTTGGTAAAATGGCCATTTTTACTATATTAATCCTGCCAATCCATGAGCATGGGAGATCTTTCCATCTTCTGAGGTCTTCTTCAATTTCTTTCCTCAGTGTCTTGAAGTTCTTATTGTACAGATCTTTTACTTGCTTGGTTAAAGTCACACCGAGGTACTTTATATTATTTGGGTCTATTATGAAGGGTGTCGTTTCCCTAATTTCTTTCTCGGCTTGTTTCTCTTTTGTATAGAGGAAGGCAACTGATTTATTTGAGTTAATTTTATACCCAGCCACTTTGCTGAAGTTGTTTATCAGCTTTAGTAGTTCTCCTGTGGAACTTTTGGGATCACTTAAATATACTATCATGTCATCTGCAAATAGTGATATTTTGACTTCTTCTTTTCCGATCTGTATCCCCTTGATCTCCTTTTGTTGTCTGATTGCTCTGGCTAGAACTTCAAGAACTATATTGAATAAGTAGGGAGAGAGTGGGCAGCCTTGTCTAGTCCCTGATTTTAGTGGGATTGCTTCAAGTTTCTCTCCATTTAGTTTAATGTTAGCAACTGGTTTGCTGTATATGGCTTTTACTATGTTTAGGTATGGGCCTTGAATTCCTATTCTTTCCAGGACTTTTATCATGAAGGGGTGTTGAATTTTGTCAAATGCTTTCTCAGCATCTAATGAAATGATCATGTGGTTTTGTTCTTTCAGTTTGTTTATATGATGGATCACGTTGATGGTTTTCCGTATATTAAACCATCCCTGCATGCCTGGGATGAAGCCTACTTGATCATGGTGGATGATTGTTTTGATGTGCTCTTGAATTCGGTTTGCCAGAATTTTATTGAGTATTTTTGCGTCGATATTCATAAGGGAAATTGGTCTGAAATTCTCTTTCTTTGTTGTGTCTTTGTGTGGTTTAGGTATAAGAGTAATTGTGGCTTCGTAGAAGGAATTCGGTAGTGCTCCATCTGTTTCAATTTTGTCGAATAGTTTGGATAATATTGTTATGAGGTCTTCTATGAAGGTTTGATAGAATTCTGCACTAAACCCGTCTGGACCTGGGCTCTTTTTGGTTGGAAGACCTTTAATGACTGTTTCTATTTCCTTAGGAGTTATGGGGTTGTTTAACTGGTTTATCTGTTCCTGATTTAACTTCGATACCTGGTATCTGTCTAGGAAATTGTCCATTTCCTGAAGATTTTCAAATTTTGTTGAATATAGGTTTTTATAGTAAGATCTGATGATTTTTTGAATTTCCTCTGAATCTGTAGTTATGTCTCCCTTTTCATTTCTAATTTTGTTAATTTGGACGCACTCTCTTTGTCCTCTCATTAGTCTGGCTAAGGGTTTATCTATCTTGTTGATTTTCTCAAAGAACCAACTTTTGGTTCTGTTGATTCTTTCTATGGTCCTTTTTGTTTCTACTTGGTTGATTTCAGCTCTGAGTTTGATTATTTCCTGCCTTCTACTCCTCCTGGGTGTATTTGCTTCTTTTTGTTCTAGAGCTTTTAGGTGTGCTGTCAAGCTGCTGACATATGCTCTTTCCTGTTTCTTTCTGCAGGCACTCAGCGCTATGAGTTTTCCTCTTAGCACAGCTTTCAGTGTGTCCCATAAGTTTGGGTATGTTGTACCTTCATTTTCATTAAATTCTAAAAAGTTTTTAATTTCTTTCTTTATTTCTTCCTTGACCAGGTTATCATTGAGTAGAGCATTGTTCAATTTCCACGTATATGTGGGCATTCTTCCCTTATTGTTATTGAAGACCAGTTTTAGGCCGTGGTGGTCCGATAGCACGCATGGGATTATCTCTATCTTTCTGTACCTGTTGAGGCCCGTTTTTTGACCAATTATATGGTCAATTTTGGAGAAAGTACCATGAGGAGCTGAGAAGAAGGTATATCCTTTTGCTTTAGGATAGAATGTTTTATAAATATCCGTTAAGTCCATTTGGCTCATGACTTCTCTTAGTCTGTCGACATCACTGTTTAATTTCTGTTTCCATGATCTGTCCATTGATGAGAGTGGGGTGTTGAAATCTCCCACTATTATTGTGTGAGGTGCAATGTGTGTTTTGAGCTTTAGTAAGGTTTCTTTTACGTATGTAGTTGCCCTTGTATTTGGGGCATAGATATTTAGGATTGAGAGTTCATCTTGGTGGATTTTCCCTTTGATGAATATGAAGTGTCCTTCCTTATCTTTTTTGATGACTTTTAGTTGGAAATTGATTTTATTTGATATTAGAATGGCTACTCCAGCTTGCTTCTTTTGACCGTTTGCTTGGAAAGTTGTTTTCCAGCCTTTCACTCTGAGGTAGTGTCTGTCTTTGTCTCCGAGGTGTGTTTCCTGTAGGCAGCAGAATGCAGGGTCCTCATTGCGTATCCAGTTTGTTAATCTATGTCTTTTTATTGGGGAGTTGAGGCCATTGATATTGAGAGATATTAAGGAATAGTGATTATTGCTTCCCTTTATATTCATATTTGGAAGTGAGGTTATGTTTGTGTGCTTTCATTCTCTTTGTTTTGTTGCCAAGACGATTAGTTTCTTGCTTCTTCTAGGGTATAGCTTGCCTCCTTATGTTGGGCTTTACCATTTATTATCCTTTGTAGTGCTGGATTTGTAGAAAGATATTGTGTAAATTTGGTTTTGTCATGGAATATCTTGGTTTCTCCATCAATGTTAATTGAGAGTTTTGCTGGATACAGTAACCTGGGCTGGCATTTGTGTTCTCTTAGGGTCTGTATGACATCAGTCCAGGATCTTCTGGCCTTCATAGTTTCTGGCGAGAAGTCTGGTGTGATTCTGATAGGTCTGCCTTTATATGTTACTTGACCTTTTTCCCTTACTGCTTTTAATATTCTTTCTTTATTTTGTGCGTTTGGTGTTTTGACAATTATGTGACGGGAGGTGTTTCTTTTCTGGTCCAATCTATTTGGAGTTCTGTAGGCTTCTTGTATGTCTATGGGTATCTCTTTTTTTAGGTTAGGGAAGTTTTCTTCTATGATTTTGTTGAAGATATTTACTGGTCCTTTGAGCTGGGAGTCTTCACTCTCTTCTATACCTATTATCCTTAGGTTTGATCTTCTCATTGAGTCCTGGATTTCCTGTATGTTTTGGACCAGTAGCTTTTTCCGCTTTACATTATCTTTGACAGTTGAGTCAATGATTTCTATGGAATCTTCTGCTCCTGAGATTCTCTCTTCCATCTCTTGAATTCTGTTGGTGAGGCTTGTATCTACAGCTCCTTGTCTCTTCTTTTGGTTTTCTATATCCAGGGTTGTTTCCATGTGTTCTTTCTTGATTGCTTCTATTTCCATTTTTAATTCCTTCAACTGTTTGATTGTGTTTTCCTGGAATTCTTTCAGGGATTTTTGCGATTCCTCTCTGTAGGATTCTACTTGTTCTCTAAGGGAGTTCTTCATGTCTTTCTTGAAGTCCTCCAGCATCATGATCAAATATGATTTTGAAACTAGATCTTGCTTTTCTGGTGTGTTTGGATATTCCATGTTTGTTTTGATGGGAGAATTGGGCTCCGATGCTGCCATGTAGTCTTGGTTTCTGTTGCTTGGGTTCCTGTGCTTGCCTCTCGCCATCAGATTATCTCTAGTGTTACTTTGTTCTGCTATTTCTGACAGTGGCTAGACTGTCCTATAAGCCTGTGTGACAGGAGTGCTGTAGACCTGTTTTCCTCTCTTTCAGTCAGTTATGGGGACAGAGTGTTCTGCTTTCTGGCGTGTAGTTTTTCCTCTCTACAGGTCTTCATCTGTTCCTGTGGGCCTGTGTCTTGAGTTCACCAGGCAGCTTTCTTGCAGCAGAAAATTTGGTCTTACCTGTGGTCCCGAGGCTCAGGTTCGCTCGTGGGGTGCTGCCCACAGGCTCTCTGCAGCGGCAGCAACCAGGAAGACCTGTGCCACCCCTTCCGGGAACTTCAGTGCACCAGGGTTCCAGATGGTCTTTGGCTTTTTCCTCTGGCGTCCGAGATGTGTGTGCAGGGAGCAGTCACTTCTGGTTTCCCAGGCTTGTCTGCCTCTCTTAAGGTTTAGCTCTCCCTCCCACGGGATTTGGGTGCAGAGAACTTTATCCGGTCTGTTTCCTTCAGGTTCCGGTGGTGTCTCAGGCACAGGGGTCCTGCCGCTCCTGGGCCCTTCCCCACGGGAGCCCAGAGGCCTTATACAGTTTCCTCTTGGGCCAGGGATGTGGGCAGGGGTGAGCAGAGTTGGTGGTCTCTTCCGCTCTGCAGCCTCAGGAGTGCCCACCTGACCAGGCGGTTGGGTCTCTCTCTCACCGGGTCTGGGAGCAGAGAGCTGCTGCGGGCCGGGATCCGCGGGTGTGGGACTTCCGGTAAACACAGAACGTGCCCGGTCCTAGAGAAATTCTGCTTTCCTGTGTCCCAAGCTCACCAGGCAGCTTTCTTGCAGCAGAAAATTTGGTCTTACCTGTGGTCCCGAGGCTCAGGTTCGCTCGTGGGGTGCTCCCCACGGGCTCTCTGCAGCGGCAGCAACCAGGAAAACCTGTGCCGCCCCTTCTCATTGGTTTTAAATGTGTAAATATGCTCTACTTGCCTTGGTCATAGATTGTTGGCTTTTAAGTTATTGGATATGGTTAAAAAGGTATAATATTGGTAACAGAAAGTTGACATAAAGCTGGTAATTTGGATGGAGTCATTCTAGACAACATGTGGCATGAGCCAACCTAGGGAAACAGGTCTAAATTGAGATAATATTTTTATGGAATTCTTATTCTAGAAACCAGGCTTCTAAAAGAATTTAGGACAATGTCTCTTTGTTGAGGTACTGGAGACTACACCATCGTGCGTTCATATATAGGAATTGGCAGTCAAACTTTGTACTAGATTGTTGGAGGTCGAGTTTTGCTTTCCAAAGTTGTGGTTTGCCCTGAAGCTATCTGTATTTTAATGCTAATTCCACTGCCCCAAGAACAACTGCCTAGTCAGTACTCAGAACTCAGGTGACTTCCCAAAGTTGTGGTTGTGCTCTGGTGTTACAAGGAGAATTTAAGGATCGTGATTAAGGATTGCCAATGTTACACTGACTAACTCAAACTTATTTTTAATTAAGAAAAAAATCAAACAGGTAGAGATTGTTACAGGATTTATGAAGGATTGATGAGGTTTTAGAACTTGTGAGAGCATTACAGCCAGTTTGCTTAGTCCAACTGCCACTTCAAGATAGATTTAGAGGATTGATTTTGAGTTTTCATTTCGTGAGCTTGCTTATAGTTTTAGAGAGCCCATAAAGTGATATCATTAGGAATGGCTAATAGCCTTATATAATTTTGTTGCTTCTTCAATGTAAGAAGTTAGAACTTTAAGTCTTTCAGCGTGTATGGAAATTTTTACTACAAACCTTTGCTCTCAAAATGAGCTTTAATATTTGGGGAGTAGCTGTTAGACTACTCCAGAAAAGAATATTTGAAGCTAATTTTAAGCTACTAAGGATACGTTAATTGGCTAAGTACCTCACCTTACCAGAGGACTTAAGCCTTTGTTATCCACATTAGTGGTAAAGCTTCAGTTGTGTTAATACAAAATTGTAGGCTAGAGTCAGGGAAGTATTTTAAAAAGAAACTTGGTGAAACTTACCTTATTCCAAACAACAGTAAATTGGTTATTACAAAATACTGATATTTGGCCTATTACATATACAAATTTTTCAGACAAAATTGATAATTTTACTCTTTACATGCTTTTTTACTTCCTATATATTTTTGCATACAACCCATAGGAAATGCGCTTAGTGTATTTATAGGTGGTTCATCTAATGAAAAGGCTACATATATGGTTGGATCACTTGTTTGTTCTCTTGAGTTTCTATTGCTTCAACACAGATTATTAAATTCCGTAGTTTAGCCACTGTTTTTAAATCAAGCTTTCAATTCACATACTGATAGCCAATGTGTGGCTTGTGGTTTACAATTGATTTCAATTACTTAATGCTTTATTAGAGACAGGTTTTCTACTTAAAATCAGTGAGTGATTTCAGTGTGAATTGTCTGACAACTCACTGTCCTTTCAGTGCTCTGGCTCAGACAACTAAACAAAACCATAGACCCAGCTCTTTGAAAATGGTAATGGAGTTGATAACACACCCTCATGAAAAGAGGAAAACTCCATTTGCTTACTTTCAATTCCCAGCCTCGCCCTGCCAGCTCAGGGATTTCTAGTAAGACTAAAATCTAGACAATATTTACGGGTTTTGACATTTCTAATTAATGCTTATGTTTAGGTAAATAAAGCTGGTGAGGGGCTGGAGAGATGGCTTAGTGGTTAAGAACACTAAGTACTGTTCCTTAATAGACCATTTAAGAACTCAAACTGGATTGCCTAGATTCCTTAACAAGGGAGGACAATGATACCAGACAGATTATAGGCCTTACATAGGAACAATTAGAAAAAAAATCTCATTCTTTATATATCCAAAACAATAATGCTGGGGACAATATTTTGGTATACAAGTCAATTTATAAATACAAGTGCTCAGTGTCCTCAATTTAATCCTCGAGGACTTACCTTAATAAATAATATCTTTACTGTATATTAATAAATAAAAAGGGGGAGTTATCCCTGTATGCTAAATAATGCTCCTTTTATTTCAATTTTAAAATTTGGATGCCAAAGTTTATGGCACCCTACAACTAGGCATACTTCTGCCTAGGTGAAATAGAGAGACCCACATATTGACATGATCCTGTCCAGATATTTTATATGGGGAAGAGGGAATGTTTGTGTTTTTTCTACAGAATGCTACAAGAGTGTGCCAGCTGCCTGAGTGGCTGGTGAGACTTGCTGATCCTGGGAGCATGAAGATTCAGCTCTCCTGGTTCGGGTCCCTGAAGTCATTCCTGTGCCCTTAAGAGGAAGATGGAAGATCCCCCCTCATTTTTTGTCATCACAGAAATTCTGGTGTTGCTTCAGTCAGTGTGTCCCATCCCACTGTGGCCTACGCTCAGGCCCTCTGTGCACTGCTGCTTGCTGGAGAAGACTGGACTCCGTTACCCCTGTCCTCCTCATTCCCCTGGTGACTTTTGCTGCCTTAACTGGTGTTGTCATTTTACAGACTGTAGCTTTACAGGAATGCCACCTGCGTAAAGCTGCTGTGGACTGGGGAACACTGCCCTGGTTGTACAGATCTCAGAAATGGTTCCATTTTCTGCTGGTTGTTCCAGAGAAAAACGACTGATCCTGAACTGTCCTGGAAAAGACCTTGACACTTTCGCTGCTATTGTAGCAGCCATTACTGCTGCAGACATTGTGTCTGCAGTGTCTGGAGTTATCCTCCCCCGATCTATTGTTAGACAAACACAGTGGGTGAACTTTCTGGAGTAGTTACTAACAATTGGGAATTCTAAAATTTTATTATAGGAGTGGCTTGACTACGGCCCTTGATGGTAGCAGCTGAGGAGGACCAAATGAGGTGCCCACTACTTATCGGGAGTGGCTCTGTTTGGCGCAGCCCTATGCTGTGGATTAGTGTTCATGCTATGGTTGGTTTGCAAACTCAGATCTCAACAGAAACGTGACAAGGCCGTTATCACTCAAGCACTTGTGGCCATTGAACAAGGGGCCTCCCCTAAAATTTGGCTATCTATCTTCAAAAATTAGTTGGTATCTGAGTTCTCTGCTCTTGCCCCCCATGGATCTGTGGATCCATTGCACTGGGATGAGAGAGACTCTCTCTCGGTATCTGAGTTCCCTGCTCTTGCACCCCATGGATCTGTGGATCCATTGCACTGGGATGAGAGAGACTCAATGATCCTTTGATCAGCCCTTCCACATTGCTGAGGTTTCCTCATTGCACGCGATAGGGTGATCATGATAAAATAAATAATAAGGGGGAGATGTAGAGGGCCGCTATAACATTTGCCACCACAAGATGGCGCTGGCTTCCACTGCGCACCATGTGGAAGGCCAGGATAGCTTCCGCCATTACAAGATGGCTCTGGCCTCCGCCGTGCCAGCCGACTTCCTTTCAGGAAGTTAACTGTGTGCGCATGTACAAGAGTGTCTTCGTGCCAGGTCTTTGCCCACTCCGGGTCGTGCCTAATGAGATCATGGGTAAGCGACCAATCAGGTGTGGATGTGCCGCGCTAGGGTGTATATAAGCCGCGCCATGCGGGCGTGCGGGGCTTCTCCTTAAGATTGAATAAAAGTTTTGGCTGCAGCAAGGATTCGTATGTCCCCGCGTGTTTTCTTGCTGGCGAGACAGCGCGGGACAGTGACCCACATGGCAAGAGCTGGCTGGCATCATGTGGTCAAACACACAGCCTATGCTGAGTGACTGCAACCCCGCCTCTGCCTGTGGATGCTGCTGTTGGCTGCCACTGTGGCCTGCAACACATAGCAGTGGGGTGGTGGGCAGCAGGGCGGGTAGTCATGGGGAGATCAAATTCCATGTACGGGTCACCAATGTTGGGGTCGAAATCTTGGCTCACCTCCCAACAGACCACACCAAGCCAACATGGTTCCACATGGAGAGGTTAAGTGAGAGAAGAAGAGTAGAAGAGGAGAGAAGTATAGACCAGCCATGAGCACATGAGGGAAAGGCGGGAGGAGAATGGGGAGAGAAGGGACAAAGGGAAGAGGGCAGGAGAGCAGAGAAGAGAGCAAGAGAATGAGGAGGGAACAAGCAGCTACCTTTATAGTGTCGGGCATGCCTGGCTGTTGCCAGGTAACTATGGGGGTGGAGCTTAGACAGAATACCAACACCAGGGACAACCAGATGGCTAAAAGGCCAGCATGAGAGCATAATGAATAACAGCCAGAGCACAGCTATCACACTACACAAGCCCTATACATCCCAAAACAGCTGAAGCACAAAAAGGACCTTAAATCCAATCTTTCGAAAATGATAGAAGCCTTTCCTTTCAAACAGGAAATCCTTAAATCCCTTGAAGAAATACAAGCAAATATAACTGTCGCTTCCGTCTCCATCCCGCAGAAAGGAGCGACACCATGACGTTCTTCTCAAAGCAGTTTATTCAGGAACCTTTCTTTCTGCATGCAAGCACCAATCTCTCTTTTCTTCCCTTCCTCCCGAGCACACTCCCTTATATCCTCCCTCAACTCCGCCTCCTCATTTCAGACTGCGAAGTCTCAGTTCATAGGTCCATGTCACATGGCCTGATCTCGAGTCATGGCGGGCCTGCGCAGCTCTCACAATGGATGTGGCTAGTTTCAGGTGTGTGAGGAAGTCAGGTGCTAGTCATGAGACTTAGCTGCAGTCCCGGGCGCCATCTTGGGACTGCCGCCACACCCGCTCCCCACATCCTTTGTGACTGTATAGCTCAGAATGGCTCCCTACATATAACCAAACAGGTGAAGGAAATGAATAAAACTGTCCAAGACCTGAAAATGTTAATGAAGCAACAAAGAAAAAAAAAATCGACAGTTTCCTTGAGAGGAATAGCCTAGGTAAGAGAATAGAAAATACACATGCAAGCATCAGCAACAAAATGCAAAAGTTGGAAGAGAGAATCTCAGGCATAGAAGATACGATAGAACAAATCAATACATCAGTCAATGAAAATGGAAAATCTAAAAAAGTTCTGAAACAAAACATCCTGGAAATTTGGGGCACTATGAAAAAACCAAACCTAAGAATAATAGGAATAGAATAAGGCGGAGATTCACAATTCTAAGGCTCAGAAAATATTTTCAACAAAATTGTAGAAGAAAATTTGCCAACCTAAAGAAAGATATGCCCTGGCCCGCAGCAGCTCTCTGCTCCCAGACCCGGTGAGAGAGAGACCCAACCGCCTGGTCAGGTGGGCACTCCTGAGGCTGCAGAGCGGAAGAGACCACCAACACTGCTCACCCCTGCCCACATCCCTGGCCCAAGAGGAAACTGTATAAGGCCTCTGGGCTCCCGTGGGGGAGGGCCCAGGAGCGGCAGGACCCCTGCCAGAGACACCGCCGGACCCTGAAGGAAACAGACCGGATAAACAGTTCTCTGCACCCAAATCCCGTGGGAGGGAGAGCTAAACCTTCAGAGAGGCAGACAAGCCTGGGAAACCAGAAGTGACTGCTCCCTGCACACACATCTCGGAAGCCAGAGGAAAAAGCCAAAGAACATCTGGAACCCTGGTGCACTGAAGCTCCCGGAAGGGGCGGCACAGGTCTTCCTGGTTGCTGCCGCTGCAGAGAGCCCCTGGGCAGCACCCCACGGGCGAACCTGAGCCTTGGGACCACAGGTAAGACCAAATTTTCTGCTGCAGGAAAGCTGCCTGGTGAACTCAAGACACAGGCCCACAGGAACAGCTGAAGACCTGTAGAGAGGAAAAACTACACGCCCGAAAGCAGAACACTCTGTCCCCATAACTGACTGAAAGAGAGGAAAACAGGTCTACAGCACTCCTGACACACAGGCTTATAGGACAGTCTAGCCACTGTCAGAAATAGCAGAACAAAGTAACACTAGAGATAATCTGATGGCGAGAGGCAAGCGCAGAAACCCAAGCAACAGAAACCAAGACTACATGCCATCAACGGAGCCCAATTCTCCCACCAAAACAAACATGGAATATCCAAACACACCAGAAAAGCAAGATCTAGTTTCAAAATCATATTTGATCATGATGCTGGAGGACTTCAAGAAAGACATGAACACACTTAGGGAAGCACAGGAAAACATTAATAAACAAGTAAAAGCCTACAGAGAGGAATCGCAAAAATCCCTGAAAGAATTCCAGGAAAACACAATCAAACAGTTGAAGGAATTAAAAATGGAAATAGAAGCAATCAAGAAAGAACACATGGAAACAACCCTGGATATAGAAAACCAAAAGAAGAGACAAGGAGCTGTAGATACAAACTTCACCAACAGAATACAAGAGATGGAAGAGAGAATCTCAGGAGCAGAAGATTCCATAGAAATCATTGACTCGACTGTCAAAGATAATGTAAAGCGGAAAAGATCTTTACCAATCCTACAACAGATAGAGGCCTTATATCCAAAATATACAAAGAACTCAAGAAGTTAGACCGCAGGGAAACAAATAACCCTATTAAAAAATGGGGTTCAGAGCTAAACAAAGAATTCACAGCTGAGGAATGCCGAATGGCTGAGAAACACCTAAAGAAATGTTCAACATCTTTAGTCATAAGGGAAATGCAAATCAAAACAACCCTGAGATTTCACCTCACACCAGTGCGATTGGCTAAGATAAAAAACTCAGGTGACAGCAGATGCTGGCGAGGATGTGGAGAAAGAGGAACACTCCTCCATTGCTGGTGGGATTGCAGACTGGTAAAACCATTCTGGAAATCAGTCTGGAGGTTCCTCAGAAAATTGGACATTGAACTGCCTGAGGATCCAGCTATACCTCTCTTGGGCATATACCCAAAAGATGCCTCAACATATAAAAGAGACACGTGCTCCACTATGTTCATCGTAGCCTTATTTATAATAGCCAGAAAATGGAAAGAACCCAGATGCCCTTCAACAGAGGAATGGATACAGAAAATGTGGTACATCTACACAATGGAATATTACTCAGCTATCAAAAACAACGAGTTTATGAAATTCGTAGGCAAATGGTTGGAACTGGAAAATATCATCCTGAGTGAGCTAACCCAATCACAGAAAGACATACATGGTATGCACTCATTGATAAGTGGCTATTAGCCCAAATGCTTGAATTACCCTAGATCCCTAGAACAAACGAAACTCAAGACGGATGATCAAAATGTGAATGCTTCACTCCTTCTTTAAATGAGGAAAAAGAATACCCTTGGCAGGGAAGGGAGAGGCAAAGATTAAAACAGAGACTGAAGGAACACCCATTCAGAGCCTGCCCCACATGTGGCCCATACATATACAGCCACCTAATTAGACAAGATGGATGAAGCAAAGAAGTGCAGACCGACAGGAGCCGGATGTAGATCGCTCCTGAGAGACACAGCCAGAATACAGCAAATATAGAGGCGAATGCCAGCAGCAAACCACTGAACTGAGAATAGGTCCCCTATTGAATGAATCAGAGAAAGAACTGGAAGAGCTTGAAAGGGCTCGAGACCCCAAAAGTACAACAATGCCAAGCAACCAGAGCTTCCAGGGACTAAGCCACTACCTAAAGACTATACATGGACTGACCCTGGACTCTGACCCCATAGGTAGCAATGAATATCCTAGTAAGAGCACCAGTGGAAGTGGAAGCCCTGGGTCCTGCTAAGACTGAACCCCCAGTGAACTAGTCTATGGGGGGAGGGCGGCAATGGGGGGAGGGTTGGGAGGGGAACACCCATAAGGAAGGGGAGGGGGGAGGGGGATGTTTGCCCCGAAACCGGGAAAGGGAATAACACTCGAAATGTATATAAGAAATACTCAAGTTAATAAAAAAAATAAAATAAAATTAAAAAAAAATAAAAAGAAAGATATGCCTATAAACATACAAGAAGTTTATAGAACACCAAATAGATTGGACCAGAAAAGAAAATCCTCCTGTCACATAATAATCAAATCACTAAATTTAGAGAGCAAAGAAAGAATATTAAAAGCTACAATAGAAAAAGGACAGGAAACATATAAATACAGACCTACAAGAATTAAACTGTACTTCTCAACAGAGACCCTAAAAGCCAAAAGGGCCTGGACAGATGTTTTGAAGTCTCTAAGAGACCATAGATAGAAATCCAGACTAATATACCCAGCAAAACTCTCAATCACCATAGATGGAGAAAACAAGATATTCTATGACAAAACCCTATCTATCCACAAATCCAGCCCTACAGAAAATACCATTAGGAAAACTCCAACCCAAGGATGTTAACTACTCTCTCTCTCTCTCTCTCTCTCTCTCTCTCTCTCTCTCTCTCTCTCTCTCTCTCTCTCACACACACACACACACACACACACACACACTCACAACAAAATCAATTTAATAGAAATTAAGAATTATTGGTCATTAATACCACGCAACATTAGAGGATTCAATTTCCCAACAAAAAGGCACAGGCTAAAAGAATGGATGCAAAAATGGGATCAAATATTTGCTTGCATAAAAGAAACACACCTCAGCATCAAAGATAGTCATGGCTGGAAAAGATTTTCCAAGCAAAGGGTCCCAAGAAACAAGCTGGTATAGCCATTCTAATATCTAATAAAATAAACTTCCAACAAAAATTATTCAAAAGAGACAGGGAAGAACACTTCATGCTCATTAAAGGAAAAAAAATCCACCAAGATGATGTCTCAATTCTGAATATCTATGCCCCAAATGCAAGGGCACCCACATTTATAAAAGAAACATTACTAAAATTTAATCATACCTTGAACCACACACATTCATAGTGGAAAACATCAACACCCCATTCTTACCAATGGGCAGGTCATTCATACAGAAACAAAATAGAGAAATAGTGAAACCAACAGATGTTATGAATCAAATTGGACCTAAGAGTTATCTACAAATCATTGATCCTAAAACAAAATAATATACCTTCTTCTCAGCACCTCACAAAACCTTCTCCAAAACTGACCATATACATAGTCACCAAGCAAGGCTCAATAGATATAAAAAATTTGAAATAACCTCCTGTATCTTATCATACCACCATGGTTTTAAGCTAGAATTCAACCACAACAGAAATAAGGGAAAGCCTACAAACTTAATAGAAAGTGAACAACTCTCTACTCAATTACTACTTGGTCAAAAAGAAAAAAGAATCTAAAGACTTTCCAGAATTTAATGAATAGACAATATTCCCCAACTTATGGGACACAATGAGAACAGTGCTAAGAGGGAAGTTAGAGAGATCTCATACTAATGACTTTACAGCATATTTGAAAAGCACTATAACAAAAAAGAAGCAAACACATCCAAGAAGTGTAGACTTCAGAAAATAATGAAATGCAGGGCTGAAATCAGTAAATTAGAAACAAAGAGAACAATAAAAAGAATCATTGAAATCAAGTGTTGGTTCTATGAGAAAATCAACATGATAGATAAACTCTTAGCCAGCTAACTAAAAGGCAGAGCGATGGTACCCAAATTAAGAAAATCAGAAATGAAAAGGGAGACATTAACAATGGACACTGACAAAATTCAAAGAATCATTAGGTCTTACTTCAAAAGCCTCTACTTAACAGAATTTGAAAATCTAAATAAAATGGATGATTTTCTGGACAGATACCAATTATCAAAGCTAAATCAAGATTAGGTAAACTACCCAAGTAGTATCATAACTCTTAAGGAAATAGAAACAGCCATTAAAAGTCTCCCAATCAAAAAATCACAGGGTCAGATGGTTTTAGTACAGAATTCTACAAGACTTTCAAAGAAGAACTAATACCAATTCCCCTCAAATGATTTCACAAAATAGAAACAGAAGGAACACTGCCAAAATCATTTTATGAGATCACAATCACCCTGATATCTAGACCACACAAAGACTCAACAAAGAAGGAGAACTTTAGATCCAGTTCCCTTATGAACATTGATGCAAAAATACCCAATAAAGTATTTACAAATCAAACTCAAGAACAAAAACATCATCTACCTTGATCAAGTAGGTTTTAACCCAAGGATGCAGGGTTGGTTCAAAACATGAAAATCTACCAATGTAATCTACAATGTAAATGAAAGAAATCCTGCTTATTCATTTCATTAGATGCTGAAGAACTGTTGACAAAATCCAACATCCCTTCATGAGAAGTCTTAGAATGATCAGGGATACAAGGATTATACCTAAACACAATGAAGGCAAGCCAATAGACAACCTCAAATTAAATGGAAAGAAACAAAGTAATTCCACTAAAATTAAGGACAAGACAAGGCTTCCCATTCTCTCCTTATCTATTCACTATAGTACTTGAAGTTTTAGCTATAGCAATAAGACAACTAAAGGAGATCAAAGTCATACAAATTAGAAAGGAAGAAGTCAAAGTATCACTATTCTCATAGATATGACAGTATATATAAATGACCCCAAAAATTCTACCAGATAACTCATATGACTGATAAACACCTTCAGCAATGTGGCTGAATACAAAATTAGCTGCAAAAAATCTCTAGCTCTCCTTTATACAAATAATATATTTGGCTGAGAAAGAAATTAGGGAAACAACACCCCCACACCTGGCATGAATAATGTATCTCTGTGTAAGTCTATCCAAGCAAGTGAAAGAACTTCAAGTCCTTGAGGAAAAAAATTGAAGATATTAAAAGATGGAAAGATCTCCCATCTTCAGAGATTGGTAGAATTAACATAGTAACACCATACTAATAGCAATCTACATAATCAACACAATTCCCATCAAATTTACAACATAATTCTTTGCAGACTTTGAAAGAGCAATGCTCAACAATAAAAACCAAGTTAGGTACAGCAGTCTTGTACTATTAAAAAGGTGTACTACAAAGCAATAGGTATAAAAGCTTAATGGTATTAGCATAAAGACAAACATATCAATCAGTGAAATTGAATTGAAAACCCAGAAGTAAACTCACACACCTACAGATAGTTAATTTTTGGCAACAAAGCCAAAACTATATAGTGGAAAAGAGCATCTTTAACAAGTGGTGCTGGTTTAACTGGGTGTCTGCATGTAGATGAATGCAAAGAGATCCGTATCTACCACCCTGCATAAAACTCAAGTCCAAGTGGATCAAAAACCTAAACATAATACTTACTACAATAAATCTGATAGAAGAGAAATTGGGAAGAACTTTTGTAGGGAGCCATTCTGAGCTATACAGTCACAAAGGATGTAGGGAGCAGGTGTGGCGGCAGTCCCAAGATGGCGCCCGGGACTGCAGCTAAGTCTCATGACTAGCACCTGACTTCCTCACACACCTGAAACTAGCCACCTCCATTGTGAGAGCTGCACAGGCATGCCATGACACAAGATCAGGCCATGTGATGTGGACCTATGAACTGAGACTACGTAGACTGGACTGATGGGGCGTGGTTACAGTTTATTATGAGGGAGTGTGCTTGAAGGAGGAAAAAGGGAAGAAAAGAGAGATTGCTGCTTGCATGCAGAAAGAAAGGTTCCTGAATAAACTGCTTTGAGAAGAACGTCGTAGTGTCGCTCCTTTCCTGCTGATCAGGGTTGGAAGCAACAAGTAATACCTTTGCTGAAAATTCTATTAGATCTGTACTGCATTTTAATTGGGTTATTTGATTTGTTGACATCTAATTTCCTGAATTATTTATATATTTTGGACATCAACCTCATGAGTAGGGTTGGGGAAGATCTTTCCCCACTCTGTGAACTGCAGTTTTATCTATTGACAGTGTCCTTTGCCTTGCAGCAGATTTTCAATTTCATAAGGTCCCATCTATTAAGCATCGGTGTTAGTGCCTGAGCTATTGGTATTCTGTAAAGGAAGTTGTTTCAGGAACCTTTTAGCATGCAAACAGCAACAGTCTCTCTCCAACCCCCGAGCCCACTCCCTTATAACCTCCCTCAACTCCGCCTCAACCGTCCAGTCTTCATAACCTCCGTTCATAGGTCCATGTCACATGGCCTGATCTATCATCATTCTGCGCCTGCGCAGCTCTCACGATGGGGTGTGGCTTACTTTCAGGTCCTAGTTGTAAGACTCGGCAGCAGTCCCGGGCGCCATCTTGGGATTGCCGCTACACCTGCTTCCCACATCTCCCCCTTCTTTATATTTTTGGCCGAGAGAATGCCTGTCTTAGGTTGCCCCCTGCAGCAATGCCCCTTACCCGTCATCGGGAGACAAACAGCTTAGGTTTGATCCCTGTCTTAGGTTGGTGACACGCCCAGGGAGTCTTACCCATCATTGACTACTTCTCTAGCATACCAAGCCACACTTAAGGAGACTGTCCTGTCTCCACTGCTGCAAAAGCCTGAATCATTAAGGCTTGAGTTCTGCATTAATGAAACCGCATACGGCAAATGCACCAAAAGGCCAGGACGCTCATAAGAATCAGGCACAGGGCGAGTCCAGCGAGTCCTGCCCATTCGTTTAGCCGAGAGGCAGCTGTGGTGATCCAATTGGCCAGTCCTCCAGCTAAAGATACATCCACACAGGTAGAGTTGATATGGATGATAGATTGTCTAAGCTCCCGAACCAGTACAATAAACACAAAAGATGGCCACATACAGACAGGCGTAGCCTTAAAGGAAACATTAAGCCCATAAGCAAGTTGAGAAACAGAGTTTCAAACCCTATAGATCCATTCCAATGAAAGCTTACATTAACCCAACCCCCTCCCACTAACATGCTCAGAGGAGAGATATCTGTGTAAATACCATTCACTCCACATAACAACCACACATTGAAAGGATTACTAGCTACTGCCTGAGCAGGATTCTGATAGGTCCAATTATACACTGAAAATGAGCCATTATGGGCTGTGCTAATATAAGGATAAAAGGTAAAATACTTCTTTACAGCCCATCTTGCCTTTCTAGCCTGACACCCAGTCCATGGTGGAAGTGACTCACAGGTACCCTTGCAAAAGGGAGCCCATCTAGGTTGGGAAGGCATGGTATCATTGCCTTTGGAAATACTGGCAGGTGACACCCCTCGAATCCATGTGGCATTAGCTTTGGTAGAACTGTTGATAGGCATTGTCAAACCATGCAGCTGATCGATTATCATTTCAGCTGAAGCTGCAGTGAATCATTCACAGGCACTATTTCTCCATCCCATGGCAAAAACGGTAGTTGTAACGAAGTATTAGAAGAGAAAAACCAGGGAAACACTTGTGCCGAATGCGTCAATGGCAGGGGTTTGGGAATACAGATAAAAGTCCTCAGCGTAGGTCTTCAGCCATCAAGAATTGACAAATGGGATCTCATAAGCAAAGGACACTGTGGATAGGAAAAAATGGCAACCAACAGATTGGGAAAAGATCTTTACAACAGATAGACGGCTTATATCCAAAATATACAAAGAACTCAAGAAGTTAGACCACAGGGAGACAAATAACCCTATTAAAAATGGGGTTCAGAGCTAAACAAAGAATTCACAGCAGACAAATGCCAAATGGCTGACAAACATCTAAAGAAATGTTCAACATCTTTAGTCATCAGGGAAATGCAAATCAAAACAACCCTGAGATTTCACCTCACACCAGTGAGAATAGCTAAGATCAAAACCTCAGGGACAGCAAATGCTGGCGAGGATGTGGAAAAAGAGGAACACTCCTCAATTGTTGGTGGAATTGCAGACTGGTACAACCATTCTGGAAATCAGTCTGGAGGTTCCTCAGAAAATTGGACATTGAACTGCCTAAGGATCCAACTATACTTCTCTTGGGCATATACCCAAAAGATGCCCCAACATATAAAAAAGACACGTGCTCCACTATGTTCATGGCAGCCTTATTTATAATAGCCAGAAGCTGGAATGAACCCAGATGCCCTTCAACAGAGGAATGGATACAGAAAATGTGGTACATCTACACAATGGAATATTACTCAGCTATCAAAAACAATGCCTTTATGAAATTCATATACAAATGGTTGGAACTGGAAAATATCATCCTGATTGAGGTAACCCAGTCACAGAAAAACACACACGGTATGCACTCATTAATAAGTGGCTATTAGCCCAAATGCTTGAATTACCCTAGATGCATAGAACACATGAAACTCAAGATGGAGGATCAAAAGGTGAATGCTTCCCTCCTTCTTTAAAAGGGGACAGAATACCCTTAGCAGGGAATAGAGAGGCAAAGATTAAAAGAGACACAGAAGGAACACCCATTCAGAGCCTGCCCCACATGTGACTCATACCTATACAGCCACCCAATTAGACAAGATGGATGAAGCAAAGAAGTTCAGGCTGACAGGAGCCGGATGTAGATCACTCCTGAGAGACACAGCCAGAATACAGCAAATACAGAGGCGAATGCCAGCAGCAATCCACTGAACTGAGAACAGGACCCCCGTTGAAGGAATCAGAGAAAGAACTGGAAGAGCTTGAAGGGGCTCGAGACCCCTCATGTACAACAATGCCAAGCAACCAGAGCTTCCAGGGACTAAGGCACTACCTAAAGACTACACATGGACTGACCCTGGACTCTTACCTCATAGGTAGCAATGAATATCCTAGTAAGATCACCAGTTTAAGGCAAAGACCTTGGTCCTGCTAAGACTGAACCCCCAGTGAACGTGATTGTTAGGGGGAGGGTGGCAATGGGGGGAGGATGGGCAGGGGAACACTCATACAGAAGGGAGGGGGAGGGATTAGGGGGATGTTGTTCTGGAAACCGGGAAAGAGAATAACACTCGAAATGTATATAAGAAATACTCAAGTTAATAAAAAAAATTGATACCAAAAAAAAAAAAAAGAATTGAAAACTGATAATGGGCCGGCTTATACTTCTGCCTCTTTTCTGTCCTCTTATAAAATGATGGGTGTTCGATTGACCCATGGATTACCCTATAACCCTCAGGGTCAGGGCGTTATTGATCGAGCCCATCGCACCCTAAAAGAATGTTTAATTAAACAAAAGGGGGGATTTGCCTCCACTGGCTCCACCCCTAGGGAAAGATTAGCCATTGCTCTCTTTACCTTGAATTTTTTAAATGAAGATAAGCAGGGTCGGGTTGCAGCCGAGTGTCACATAAACCCTGGTGTTTCTCTTAAGGTCATGGTGATTTGGAAGGATGTTTTAACTGGTTGTTGGAAGGGCCCTGACCCAGTGTTGGTCTGGGCGAGAGGGTCTGTTTGTGTGTTTCCCCAGGATCATCGGCAGCCGCTGTGGGTCCCAGAGAGGCTGACCAGAGTGGTCCAAGATGAACGAAAGGAGGATACTATGGATGTTTCTGTTGTTGCCAATGCTTCCTGCGATCATGGCTAAAGACCTACGCTGAGGACTTTTATCTGTATTTCCCAAACCCCTGCCATTGACGCATTCGGCACAAGTGTTTCCCTGGTTTTTCTCTTCTAATACTTCGTTACAGTTACCCTTTTTGCCATGGGATGGAGAAATAGTGCCTGTGAATGATTCATTGCAGCTTCAGTTGAAATGATAATCAATCAGCTG
This sequence comes from Rattus norvegicus, assembly GCF_021556685.1. Taxonomy (NCBI): domain Eukaryota; kingdom Metazoa; phylum Chordata; class Mammalia; order Rodentia; family Muridae; genus Rattus; species Rattus norvegicus. The sequence continues at coordinate 126,105,374 of NC_141535.1, forward strand.
CATAGTTTGACATGCCTATCAACAGTTCTACCAAAGCTAATGCCACATGGATTCGAGGGGTGTCACCTGCCAGTATTTCCAAAGGCAATGATACCATGCCTTCCCAACCTAGATGGGCTCCCTTTTGCAAGGGTACCTGTGAGTCACTTCCACCATGGACTGGGTGTCAGGCTAGAAAGGCAAGATGGGCTGTAAAGAAGTATTTTACCTTTTATCCTTATATTAGCACAGCCCATAATGGCTCATTTTCAGTGTATAATTGGACCTATCATAATCCTGCTGAGGCAGTAGCTAGTAATCCTTTCAATGTGTGGTCCATTTCCTGCAGATTTTCAAGTTGTGTTGAATATAGGCTTTTATAGTAAGATCTGATGATTTTTTGAATTTCCTCTGAATCTGTAGTTATGTCTCCCTTTTCATTTCTGATTTTGTTAATTTGGACACACTCTCTGTGTCCTCTCATTAGTCTGGCTAAGGGTTTTTCTATCTTGTTGATTTTCTCAAAGAACCAACTTGTGGTTCTGTTGATTCTTCCTATGGTCCTTTTTGTTTCTACTTGGCTGATTTCAGCTCTGAGTTTGATTATTTCCTGTCTTCTACTCCTCCTGGGTGTATTTGCTTCTTTTTGTTCTAGAGCTTTTAGGTGTGCTCTCAAGCTGCTGACATATGCTCTCTCCTCTTCCTTTCTGCAGGCACTCAGAGCTATGAGTTTTCCTCTTAGCACAGCTTTCATTGGGTCCCATAAGTTTGGGTATGTTGTACCTTCCTTTTTATTAAATTCTAAGAAGTCTTTAATTTCTTTCTTTATTTCTTCCTTGACCAGGTTATCATTGAGTAGAGCATTGTTCAACTTCCATGTATATATGGGCGTTCTTCCCTTATTGAAGACCAGCTTTAGGCCGTGGTGGTCTAATAGCAGGCATGGCATTATTTCCATCTCTCTGTACCTGTTGAGGCCCGTTTTTTGACCAATTATATGGTCAATTTTGGAGAAAGTACCATGAGGAGCTGAGAAGAATGTATATCCTTTTGCTTTAGGATAGAATGTTCTATAAATTCCTTTTAAGTCCATTTGGTTCATGTCTTCTCTTAGTCTGTCTACATCTCTGTTCAATTTCTGTTTCCATGATCTGTCCATTGATGAGAGTGGGGTGTTGAAATCTCCTACTATTATTGTGTGAGGTGCAGTGTGTGTTTTAAGCTTTAGTAAGGTTTCTTTTACGTATGTAGGTGCCCTTGCATTTGGGGCATAGATATTTAGGATTGAGAGTTCATCTTGGTGGATTTTCCCTTTGATCAATATGAAGTGTCCTTCCTTATCTTTTTTGATGACTTTTAGTTGAAAATTGATTTTATTTGATATTAGAATGGCTACTCCAGCTTGCTTCTTCTGACCATTTGCTTGGAAAGTTGTTTTCCAGCCTTTCACTCTGAGTTAGTGTCTGTCTTTGTCTCTGAGGTGTGTTTCCTGTAGGCAGCAGAATGAAGGGTCCTCATTGCATATCCAGTTTTTTAATCTATGTCTTTTTATTGGGGAGTTGAGACCATTGATGTTGAGAGATATTAAGGAATAGTGATTATTGCTTCCTGTTATATTCATATTTGGATGTGAGGTTATGTTTGCGTGCTTTTCTTCTCTTTGTTTTGTTGCCAAAACGATTAGTTTCTTGCTTTTTCTAGGGTGTAGCTTGCCTCCTTATGTTGGGCTTTACCATTTATTATCCTTTGTAGTGCTGGATTTGCAGAAAGATATTGTGTAAATTTGGTTTTTGTCATGGAATATCTTGGTTTCTCCATCTATGTTAATTGAGACTTTTGCAGGATACAGTAACCTGGGCTGGCATTTGTATTCTCTTAGGGTCTGTATGACATCTGTCCAGGATCTTCTGGCTTTCATAGTTTCTGGCGAAAAGTCTGGTGTGATTCTGATAGGTCTGCCTTTATATGTTACTTGACCTTTTTTCCTTACTGCTTTTAGTATTCTTTCTTTATTTTGTGCGTTTGGTGTTTTGACTATTATGTGACGGGAGGTGTTTCTTTTCTGGTCCAATCTATTTGGAATTCTGTAGGCTTCTTGTATGTCTATGGGTATCTCTTTTTTTAGGTTAGGGAAGTTTTCTTCTATGATTTTGTTGAAGATATTTACTGGTCCTTTGATCTGGGAGTCTTCACTCTCTTCTATACCTATTATCTTTAGGTTTGATCTTCTCATTGAGTCCTGGATTTCCTGTATGTTTTGTACCAGTAGCTTTTTCCGCTTTACATTATCTTTGACAGTTGAGTCAATGATTTCTATGGAATCTTCTGCTCCTGAGATTCTCTCTTCTATCTCTTGTATTCTGTTGTTGATGCTTGTATCTACAGCTCCTTTTCTCTTCCTTTGGTTTTCTATATCCAGGGTTGTTTCCATGTGTTCTTTCTTGATTGCTTCTATTTCCATTTTTAATTCCTTCAACTGTTTGATTGTGTTTTCCTGGAATTCTTTCAGGGATTTTTGTGATTCCTTTCTATACACTTCTACTTGTTTATTTATGTTTTCCTGGAATTCTTTCAGGGATTTTTGTGATTCCTCTCTGTAGGCTTCTACTTGTTTATTTATGTTTTCCTGTGTTTCTCTAAAGGAGTTCTTCATGTCTTTCTTGAAGTCCTCCAGCATCATGATCAAATATGATTTTGAAACTAGATCTTGCTCTTCTGGTGTGTTTGGATATTCCGTGTTTGCTTTGGTGGGAGAATTGGGCTCCGATGATGCCATGTAGTCTTGGTTTCTGTTGCTTGCGTTCCTGCGCTTGCCTCTCGCCATCAGATTATCTCTAGTGTTACTTTGTTCTGCTATTTCTGACAGTGGCTAGACTGTCCTATAAGCCTGTGTGTCAGGAGTCCTGTAGACCTGTTTTCCTGTTTTCTTTTTGCCAGTTATCGGGTCAGAGTGTTCTGCTTTCGGGTGTGCAGTTTTTCCTACCTACAGGTCTTCAGCTCTTCCTGTGGGCCTGTGTCTTGTGTTCACCAGGTAGGTTACTTGGAGCAGGAAGGTTTGTCTTACCTCTGGTCCCGAGGCTCAAGTTTGCTTGTGGGGTGTTTATTATGAGCTCTCTTCGGGGGCAGCAATCAGGAAGATCCGTGCCACCCTTTCCGGGAGTTTCTGTGCACCAGGGTTCCAGATGGCGTTTGGTGTTTTCCTCTGGCATCAGAGATGTGGGCAGAGTGTAGTCTCTTCTGATTTCCCAGGCATGTCTGCCTCTCTGAAGATTTAGCTCTCCCTCCCACGGGATTTGGGTGCAGAGAACTGTTTATCCGGTCTGTCCCTCCGTTCAAATCTTTAGGCTGTCCCCAGGCACTCCAAGCTTCATAGCAAATGTGCAATCACGTAATGTACCTTCTCTCCTGTATGTAGAGAGGCAAAAACAACTCCAGAAGCTGTATCAATGGAAACATAGTTTAACTTTCCAAATTCAGGAAAGTGGGTAACGTCCGTTTGCCATAGGTGTAGAGGGTGCAACCCTCGTGGATTGACTCCCACTCCAGTCTGAGGCAATAATGGGGCACATGTGTGGCACATTTTTACAATATCCCTTGCCTCTGCTCAAGAAATATTAAAGCCGGATGACAGGGTCTTTGAATTAACATGAAAATGTGAATGAAAATCTCAAGCTAATGCAACAGGTGAAGCAATAAAAAAGGCCATGCATGCCTTTGAGGCTTTATCTACAATATCATTCCCCTCAACTAGGGATCCAGGCAACCCGGTATGAGCACGGATATGTTGTGCAAAAAAAGGTGAAGACCTATGCAAAATTAAGTCTTGTAATGCTAGAACCAGTTTTCCAGTGGTAGATTTTAAATTAACTTTGCCCACCACCTCCAAACATTGTAACATATTAACAACATATTGGCTATCAGAGATCAAATTAAAAGGGCCTGGAAATAATTCAAACACCTTAATCACAATTTGTAACTCAATAATTTGGGGTGATGCAGGGGGATATTGTATAGTAACTGGTGCTGCTCCTGCAACTACATATGCTCCACAACCCGTCTTGGCACCATCTGTAAAGATGAGCAGAGCATCCGTTAAGGGATGTTTAGAAGTAATATGAGGAAAAATCACAGGATGAGCTATAATCAATTGCAATATTGGATCCTTGGGCAAATGATTATCAATGTTACCTTGAAAACTGCACCTCACAATAGCCCAATCATCTATTGAGGTTGACAACATTTCTAACTGTTTTTGTGCTTGGTGCAACTTGTCCCAAAACCGGGAACCTTATTGTCTCAATCCGAGAACTTAACCCTTGTCCCAAAACCTGGAACCTTACTGTCTCAATCCCAGAACTTAACCCTTGTCCCACTTACCTGGGAACTTACCGGCTAGCCACCCTGACTGCGTTGAGTTCTGAATGAATATCCTCGTACGGGCCACCACTTGCTAGTCGTAAGACTTGGCAGCAGTCCCGGGAGCCATCTTGGGATTGCCGTTACACCTGCTCCCCACAATTACTAATGTCTAAGAAGCACATAAAGAAATATTCAGTGACTTTAGTTATCAAGAAAATGCAAATCAAAACAGCTCTGAGAGTCCATCTTACTTACCAGAAAGGCTAACATCAAAAATTCTAGCAAAACCTCATGCTAGTGAGGATGTGTAGCAAGGGGAACACCATTCACTAGTGGTGTGAATGCAAATGTACAATCGCTTTGGAAATCAATTTGTCAGTTTCTCAGAAAATTGGGAATAGTTCTACATCAAGACCTAGCTATACCATTTCTGGGCATATATTCAAAATATGCTCCATTCTACCACAAGTACACTTGCTTAACTGTGTTTATTTCAGCTTTAGTAGTAATAGAAAGAAACTGAAAACAAATTAGATGTGCCTCAACTGAAGAATGAATAAAAGAAAAATGATATATTTACATGATGGAATATTACTCAGCTATTAAAAACAATGACATCATGAAAATTTCAGGCAAATGGATGGAACTAAAAAAGATCATCCTGCGTCAGCTAACCCAGACCCAGAAAGACAATCATGGTATCTATTCACTTATAAGTGGATATTAGCCATAAAGTACAGGGTAATCATGCTAATATCAATATACTCAAATAAGCTAAGTGAAAGGAAGGTCCAAGGTGGGAATTCTTGAATCTCACTGAGAAAGGGAAATACAATAGACATCAGAGGTGGATGGAAGGAAGGAACTGGGTGGGAGAAGGGTTCAGTAGGGGAATAGGAGGAATCAAGTTTGGGGAACTCAGAGAAAGAACTGATATCAGTATGGGAGCATCTCTGGGTTGAGTTAGAAACACAGGACGATGGCAACTCCCAGGAATCTATGAGAGTGACCCTAGCTCAGACTCCTAGCAATGGAGGATATGGAACCTGAAATGGCCACCTCCTGTATGAAATCAAGACTTCTAATGGAGGAATGGGGACACCAACCCAGCCAAAAACCTTTGACCCTCAATTTTTCCTGCTTACAAGACATGTAGGAGTAAAGATGAAGCAGAAATTGAAGGAATAGCCAACCAATTACTGGCCCAGCTGGAAACCCATGCCATGAGAGGGAGCCTACCCCTGACCCTATTAGTGATAGTCTGCTATACTGGTAGGTAGCATAACTGTCATCTGAGAGGCTTCACCCAGCAACTGATGGAAATAGATGCAAAGACCCATAGCCAAACATTAGGTGGAAGTTGGGGGATCTTTTTTTTTTTATTATTCTTAACTTGAGTATTTCTTATATACATTTCCAGTGTTATTCCCTTTCCCGGTATCCGGGCAAACATTCCCCTCCCCCCTCCCCTTCCTAATGGGTGTTCCCCTCCCAACCCTCCCCCCATTGCCGCCCTCCCCCCTCCAGTCTAGTTCACTGGGGGTTCAGTCTTAGAAGGACCCAGGGATTCTCCTTCCACTGGTGCTCTTACTAGGATATTCATTGCTACCTATGAGGTCAGAGTCCAGGGTCAGTCCATGTATAGTCTTTAGGTAGTGGCTTAGTCCCTGGAAGTTCTGGTTGCTTGACATTGTTGTACTTTTGGGGTCTCGAGCCCCTTCAAGCTCTTCCAGTTCTTTCTCTGATTCCTTCAACGGGGGTCCTATTCTCAGTTCAGTGGTTTGCTGCTGGCATTCGCCTCTGTATTTACTGTATTCTGGCTGTGTCTCTCAGGAGTGATCTACATCCGGCTCCTGTCAGCCTGCACTTCTTTGCTTCATCTATCTTGTCTAATTGGATGGCTGTATATGTGTGGGCCACATGTGGGGCAGGCTCTGAATGGGTGTTCCTTCTGTGTCTGTTTTAATCTTTGCCTCTCTCTTTCCTGCCAAGGGTATTCTTGTTCCCCTTTTAAAGAAGGAGTGAAGCATTCACATTTTGATCATCTGTCTTGAGTTTCATTTGTTCAAGGTATCTAGGGAAATTCAAGCATTTGGGCTAATAGCCACTTATCAATGAGTGCATAACATGTATGTCTTTCTGTGATTGGGTTAGCTCACTCAGGATGATGTTTTCCAGTTCCAACCATTTGCCTACGAATTTCATAAAGTCGTTGTTTTTGATAGCTGAGTAATATTCCATTGTGTAGATGTACCACATTTTCTGTATCCATTCCTCTGTTGAAGGGCATCTGGGTTCTTTCCAGCTTCTGGCTATTATAAATAAGGCTGCCATGAACATAGTGGAGCACGTGTCTTTTTTATATGTTGGGGCATCTTTTGGGTATATGCCCAAGAGAGGTATAGCTGGATCCTCAGGCAGTTCAATGTCCAATTTTCTGAGGATCCTCCAGACTGATTTCCAGAATGGTTGTACCAGTTTGCAATCCCACCAACAATGGAGGAGTGTTCCTCTTTCTCCACATCCTCGCCAGCATCTGTTGTCCCCTGAGATTTTGATCATAGCCATTCTCACTGGTGTGAGGTGAAATTTCAGGGTTGTTTTGATTTGCATTTCCCTTATGACTAAAGATGTTGAACATTTCTTTAGGTGTTTGTCAGCCATTTGGCATTCCTCAGCTGTGAATTCTTTGTTTAGCTCTGAACCCCATTTTTTAATAGGGTTATTTGTTTCCCTGCGGTCTAACTTCTTGAGTTTTTTGTACATTTTGGATATAAGGCCTCTATCTGTTGTAGGATTGGTAAAGATCTTTTCCCAATCTGTTGGTTGCCGTTTTGTCCTAACCACAGTGTCCTTTGCCTTACAGAAGCTGTGCAGTTTTATGAGATCCCATTTGTCGATTCTTGATTTTAGAGCCTAAGCCATTGGGGTTTTGTTTAGGAAATTTTTTCCAGTACCCATGTGTTCCAGATGCTTCCCTAGTTTTTCTTCTATTAGTTTGAGTGTGTCTGGTTTGATGTGGAGGTCCTTGATCCACTTGGACTTAAGCTTTGTACAGGGTGATAAGCATGGGTCGATCTGCATTCTTCTACATGTTGCCCTCCAGTTGAACCAGCACCATTTGCTGAAAATGCTATCTTTTTTCCATTGGATGGTTTTGGCTCCTTTGTCAAAAATCAAGTGACCATAGGTGTGTGGGTTCATTTCTGGGTCTTCAATTCTATTCCATTGGTTTATCTGTCTGTCTCTGTACCAATACCATGCAGTTTTTATCACTATTGCTCTGTAATACTGGTTGAGTTCAGGGATAGTGATTCCCCCTGAAGTCCTTTTATTGTTGAGGATACCTTTAGCTATCCTGTGTTTTTTGTTATTCCAGATGAATTTGCAAATTGTTCTGTCTAACTCTTTGAAGAATTGGATTGGTATTTTGATGGGGATTGCATTGAATCTGTAGATTGCTTTTGGTAAAATGGCCATTTTTACTATATTAATCCTGCCAATCCATGAGCATGGGAGATCTTTCCATCTTCTGAGGTCTTCTTCAATTTCCTTCTTCAGTGTCTTGAAGTTCTTATTGTACAGATCTTTTACTTGCTTTGTTAAAGTCACACCGAGGTACTTTATATTATTTGGGTCTATTATGAAGGGTGTCATTTCCCTAATTTCTTTCTCGGCTTGTTTCTCTTTTGTATAGAGGAAGGCAACTGATTTATTTGAGTTAATTTTATACCCAGCCACTTTGCTGAAGTTGTCTATCAGCTTTAGTAGTTCTCTGGTGGAACGTTTGGGATCACTTAAATATACTATCATATCATCTGCAAATAGTGATATTTTGACTTCTTCTTTTCCGATCTGTATCCCCTTGACCTCCTTTTATTGTCTGATTGCTCTGCCTAGAACTTCAAGAACTATATTGAATAAGTAGGGAGAGAGTGGGCAGCCTTGTCTAGTCCCTGATTTTAGTGGGATTGCTTCAAGTTTCTCTCCATTTAGTTTAATGTTAGCAACTGGTTTGCTGTATATGGCTTTTACTATGTTTAGGTATGGGCCTTGAATTCCTATTCTTTCCAGGACTTTTATCATGAAGGGGTGTTGAATTTTGTCAAATGCTTTCTCAGCATCTAATGAAATGATCATGTGGTTTTGTTCTTTCAGTTTGTTTATATAATGGATCACGTTGCTGGTTTTCCGTATATTAAACCATCCCTGCATGCCTGGGATGAAGCCTACTTGATCATGGTGGATGATTGTTTTGATGTGCTCTTGAATTCGGTTTGCCAGAATTTTATTGAGTATTTTTGCGTCGATATTCATAAGGGAAATTGGTCTGAAGTTCTCTTTCTTTGTTGTGTCTTTGTGTGGTTTAGGTATAAGAGTAATTGTGGCTTCGTAGAAGGTATTCGGTAGTGATCCATCTGTTTCAATTTTGTGGAATAGTTTGAATAATAGTGGTATGAGGTCTTCTATGAAGGTTTGATAGAATTCTGCACTAAACCCATCTGGACCTGGGCTCTCTTTGGTTGGGAGACCTTTAATGACTGCTTCTATTTCCTTACGAGTTATGGGGTTGTTTAACTGGTTTATCTGTTCCTGATTTAACTTCGGTACCTGGTATCTGTCTAGGAAATTGTCCATTTCCTGAAGATTTTCAAGTTTTCTTGAATATAGGTTTTTATAGTAAGATCTGATGATTTTTTGAATTTCCTCTGAATCTGTAGTTATGTCTCCCTTTTCATTTCTGATTTTGTTAATTTGGACACACTCTCTGTGTCCTCTCATTAGTCTGGCTAAGCGTTTATCTATCTTGTTGATTTTCTCAAAGAACCAACTTTTGGTTCTATTGACTCATTCTATGATCCTTTTTGTTTCTACTTGGCTGATTTCAGCTCTGAGTTTGATTATTTCCTGTCTTCTACTCCTCCTGGGTGTATTTCCTTCTTTTTGTTCTCGAACTTTTAGGTGTGCTGTCAAGATGCTGACATATGCTCTTTCCTGTTTCTTTCTGCAGGCACTCAGCGCTATGAGTTTTCCTCTTAGCACAGCTTTCATTGTGTCCCATAAGTTTGGGTATGTCGTACCTTCGTTTTCATTAAATTCTAAAAAGTTTTTAATTTCTTTCTTTATTTCTTCCTTGACCAGGTTATCATTGAGTAGAGCATTGTTCAATTTCCAAGTATATGTGGGCATTCTTCCTTGATTGTTATTGAAGACCAGTTCTAGGCCGTGGTGGTCCGATAGCACGCATGGGATTATTTCTATCTTTCTGTACCTGATGAGGCCCGTTTTTTGACCAATTATATGGTCAATTTTGGAGAAAGTACCATGAGGAGCTGAGAAGAAGGTATATCCTTTTGCTTTAGGATAGAATGTTCTATAAATATCCGTTAAGTCCATTTGGCTCATGACTTCTCTTAGTCTGTCTACATCTCTGTTTAATTTCTGTTTCCATGATCTGTCCATTGATGAGAGTGGGGTGTTGAAATCTCCCACTATTATTGTGTGAGGTGCAATGTGTGTTTTGAGCTTTAGTAAGGTTTCTTTTACGTATGTAGGTGCCCCAATCAAAGAAAAACACACATGGCATGCACTCATTGATAAGTGGCTATTAGCCCAAATGCTTGGATTACCCTAGATGCCTAGAACAAATGAAACTCAAGACAGATGATGAAAATGTGAATGCTTCACGCCTTCTTTAAAAGGGGAACAAGAATACCCTTGGCAGGGAATAGAGAGGCAAAGATTAAAAGAGACACAGAAGGAACACCCATTCAGAGCCTTCCCCACATGTGGCCCATGCATATACAGTCATCCAATTAGACAAGATGGATGAAGCAAAGAAGTGCAGAGCAACAGGAGCCGGATGTAGATCACTCCTGAGAGACACAGCCAGAATACATTAAACACAGAGGCGTATGCCAGCACAAACCACTGAACTGAGAATAGGACCCCCGTTGAAGGAATCAGAGAAAGAACTGGAAGAGCTTGAAGGGGCTCGAGACCCCATATGTACAACAATGTCAAGCAACCAGAGCTTCCAGGGACTAAGCCACTACCTAAAGACTATACATGGACTGACCCTGGACTCTGACCTCATAGGTAGCAATGAATATCCTAGTAAGAGCACCAGTGGAAGGGGAAGCCCTGGATCCTGCTAAGACTGAACCCCCAGTGAACTAGATTGTTGGTGGGAGGGCAACAAGGGGGGGAAGAGGGGGAGGGGAACACCCATTAAAAGGGAAGGGGGGAGGGGGATGATTGCCCGGAAACCGGGAAAGGGAATAACACTCGAAATGTATATAAGAAATACTCAAGTTAATTAAAAAAAATGTAAAAAAAAAAAACTGAAATAAAGATTGAAGGAAGGAAGGAAAGAAGGAAGGACCGAAAGGAAGAGAAAAGAAAACCAGGACATTGGAACTACTGATTTATCTCTTTTAGGATAAGTTTCCATGGATTCCAATTTCTTTGACTCACCTCTTCTGTTATATCACCACCCTACTTCGTTTGCCTCCCAATTATCAAATGCAGAGCAGAAATGTTAGCTTTTTTCCTTTTTGCCTTGTGTTGGGGAACCAACACAATTCTATTAAACTTAAACTGTTTAGATAGATTCATTTCTTTCCTTAAAAATTAAGAAACACCACAAATTATTATTCTTTTAATATACTGTGCTGGATATAATTGCTATACCTGTGAATACTTACCTTTGGTTGTATAATCCTTTTAAGAAAATTTCACTTATTTTTATATGAGTACACCATAGCCCTCCGCAGACACACTAGAAGAGGGCATCGGATTCTGTTACAGATGATTGTGAGCTACCATGTGATTGCTGGGAATTGAAGGGAGGAACTCTGGAAGTGCAGTTGAAAGAATAAAAAATGCAGCCAAGAAGTCAGAAGTTTAGTAATGCTATCTCACCCCTAAGAAGCCCTAAATACCTCAAATTCCAGACCCTGCTCTTGACCAGTGAGTAGGTAAAAGGTCACATTTCTTGAGCCTGCTCCCCCAGGAACTAGATAAAATAGATAAAGGGGCTTAAGATAAGGCCCTAAGTATGTGATCCAGACCTAGTAAAGATAACAGAAAGCTTCTCCCAGGAACTAGCTGACCATAAAGTTAGATTACAATCTTAAAAGCAATCTTGAGAGACAGTGAAAGACCCACCCCATGAGTCTTAACTCAGAGTTGCAACAGGCTTGAACGAGCCCAGGCACGCCCAGATACCTAGGGCCGAGTCACCGTTAAAACTAACAGACCATAAAAGGAAAGGAATACAGAACAGACTAGGAGTACCGGATCTGGCAGGAAGGGATAAGTCCCTAGCCCCCCGACATTCAGGACGTCCCAGCCCGCACGTACTCTTACCATGTTACAACCTCATTCGAATATGATTCAAACCTGCCAATGTGTGTAGCTATACCTTATTACCTCATCTTGTGAAATAACCAATCATATGTGAACATGTCTATATGCCTCGTTTAAATCCACCAATCCCCGTAACTATGCATCTGCTTCTGTACGCCCGCTTCTGCTTCCCCAAACCCTATAAAAGCCCCATGCTGGAGCTGCTGGGCGCGCAAGTCCTCCGAAGAGACTGTGTGCCCGCAGGTACCTGTGTTTTCCAATAAACCCTCTTGCTGATTGCATCCGAGTGGCCTCGGCTCGGTCATTGGGCGCTTGGGGGTCTCCTCCTGAGGGAAAGGTCCTCTCCGGAGGTCTTTTCATTTTGGGGGCTCGCCCGGGACCTGGAGATCCTCCGCCCAGAGATCATCGACCACCCACCGGGAGGTAAGCCGGCCGGCATCTGTCGTGTCTTGCCCTGTCTTGTCTTGTCTTGTCCTGTGCGCGTGTTCAGTTCCTCTCAGTTTTGGACTCAGATCTGGGTTTTGGTCGGAGGAGAAGGCCCAGGGCCTTCGGTGTCTCAGGGTTCAGGACCCTCAGCGCCTCCGTTTGGGCGGGTCAGAGAAGGAGCTGACGAGCTCGGACTTCTCCCCCCGCAGCCCTGGAAGACGTTCCAAGGGTGTCTGGAGCCCGTTTCTTTGGGGCTCAGCCCGTATCAGAGGGATACGTGGTTTTGGTTGGAGGAGAGGGTCCAGGACCCTCGGCACCTCCATCTGACTCTTTGTTTTGGGTTTTACGTCGAAGCCGCGCGTTGCGTCTGTCTGTTATTTGTCTGATCGTTGGATTTGTCTGTCTAATTTGTGCACTAATTTTCTTTGAAGCTACCATGGGACAATCGCTAACAACCCCCTTGAGTCTCACTCTAGACCATTGGAAGGACGTCCGAGACCGAGCACGTGATCAGTTGGTCGAGATCAAGAAAGGAAAATGGCAGACCCTCTGCACGTCCGAGTGGCCCACTTACGATGTGGGATGGCCGGTGAACGGCACTTTTAACAAGACCACTATTTTGCAGGTTAAGGACCTGATTTTCCACCAGAAGCCGTACGGACACCCTGACCAGGTGGCCTACATTGTCACCTGGGAGAGCTTGGCATTTAGCCCTCCTCCTTGGGCAGAACCCTTTGTGGACCCGAATTGGCTTCCTGTTTCCCCTAAACCTGTTTCCCCGAGCCCACCTGACCCTTTGGTTGCTTCTTCCTCTCTCTATCCTGCTCTAACTAAGGAAGAGTCTCCCAAAGTCCCTCCCCCGAAACCTGTCCTCCCAGAGGACCCAAATTCCTCCCTTATAGATCTCCTGTTGGAAGAACCTCCTCCGTACCCTGTACCTACAGCCCTGCCAAGAGAAGAGGAAGTAGAGCCGCCTGCTAGACCTCGACTCGAGGCGGCCCCTTCCCCTGTGGCTGGAAGACTTCGGGGACGACGCGAGGTGGCGCCAGACTCCACCTCCCAGGCCTTTCCGCTTAGACAAGGGGCTGGCGGCCAGATGCAATACTGGCCGTTCTCAGCGGCCGACATATATAACTGGAAACAACACAACCCCCCCTTTTCTAAAGATCCGGTGGCTCTCACCAACCTGATAGAATCTGTCTTGCTTACCCATCAGCCCACTTGGGATGATATACAACAGCTTTTACAGGCCCTCCTGACCCTGAGGAGAAGCAGAGAGTGCTCTTAGAGGCCAGGAAACATGTTTTGGGGGACAATGGACGCCCCACCTTGCTCCCGGAAGAGATCGATGACGCATTCCCACTTACGAGACCTGATTGGGATTTCACCACGGCTGAAGGTAGGAGACACCTACGCCTTTATCGCCAGTTGCTCCTAGCGGGTCTCCGAGGGGAGACACAATGCCCCACCAATTTGGCTCAGGTGAAACAAGTGGTACAAGAGGCTGTGGAGACTCCCTCAGCCTTCCTAGAGAGACTTAAGGAAGCTTATCGCATGTATACCCCTTATGATCCAGATGATCCAGGACAAATGACAAATGTCTCCATGTCCTTCATCTGGCAGGCAGCACCAGATATCAGGGCCAAGCTACAGAGACTAGAAAATTTACAAGGGTATACACTGCAGGATTTACTTAAGGAGGCAGAAAGAATTTATAACAAGAGAGAGACACAAGAAGAAAAGGAAGATAGAGTACGTAGAGAAAAGGATGAGAGAGACCGAAAAAGAAGCAGAGAGTTGAGTCGAATCTTGGCCGCCGTAGTTCAGGGTCAAGAGAAAAGGGGAGAGAGGGTGGGAGTTCGAAAGGGGCCAAAGCTAGATAAGGATCAATGTGTGTATTGCAAAGAAAGAGGACACTGGGCCAGAGATTGCCCTAAGAAACCTAGCGGGCTCCGAAGACCCCGCCCACAGACCTCCCTCTTGGCCCTAGATAAAGATTAGGGAGGTCAGGGCCAGGAGCCCCCCCCTGAGCCCAGGATAACTCTTGAAGTTGGGGGGCAGCCAGTCACCTTTCTGGTGGACACAGGAGCCCAGCACTCAGTCCTCACCCAGGCCCCTGGACAACTCAGCGACCGGACGGCCTGGGTACAAGGAGCCACTGGCAGCAAGAGATACCGTTGGACTACAGATCGACGGGTTCAGCTGGCTACTGGTAAGGTGACCCATTCCTTCTTACATGTTCCGGACTGCCCATACCCTCTGCTGGGCCGTGACTTGCTTACCAAATTAAAAGCTCAGATCCATTTTGAAGAAGGAGGGACCCGAGTAACCGGGCCCCGCGGTACTCCTCTTCAGATTTTAACCCTTCAGTTAGAAGATGAATATAGATTATATGAACCAGAACAGGACAAGCCAAAATCTCTAGAAATAGACTCTTGGGTCACGAAATTCCCACTGGCCTGGGCAGAGACTGGCGGGATGGGGTTGGCGCTCCAACAGCCTCCCCTAATTATCCAGTTAAAGGCCACCGCGACTCCTGTCTCCATTAAACAGTACCCCATGTCATGGGAAGCTTATCAGGGCATAAAGCCACATATCAGGAGGCTCTTAGACCAAGGCATCCTAGTCCCTTGCCGGTCACTCTGGAATACGCCTCTGCTACCTGTTAAGAAGCCCGGCACTGGAGACTATAGGCCGGTACAAGATTTGGGAGAGGTCAACAAAAGAGTAGAAGATATTCATCCAACTGTCCCAAACCCTTATAACCTACTCAGCACCCTGCCTCCCACCCATACTTGGTATACGGTCTTAGATCTGAAGGATGCTTTCTTCTGCCTCCGGCTGAGCCCAGAAAGCCAGCCCTTATTTACTTTTGAGTGGAAAGACTCTGAAATGGGGCTTTCGGGACAGTTGACTTGGACAAGGTTACCACAGGGTTTCAAAAACAGCCCAACGCTCTTTGATGAGGCCTTACACCGGGACTTGGCTGACTTTCGAGTCCAGCATCCCACTCTTATACTTCTTCAGTTTGTTGATGACCTTCTTCTAGGGGCCACTTCTGAGACAGCATGCCACCAGGGAACAGAATCCCTCTTGCAGACTTTGGGGCGATTGGGCTATCGAGCTTCTGCCAGAAAGGCTCAAATTTGCCAGACCCAGGTTACTTATTTAGGCTATCAACTAAGGGACGGACAGCGATGGCTGACTCCGGCTAGGAAACAGACCGTGGCCAACATCCCAGCCCCAAGAAATGGCCGACAGCTACGGGAATTCCTAGGAACAGCGGGATTCTGCCGCCTCTGGATTCCTGGGTTTGCTGAGATGGCAGCCCCCTTGTACCCTCTCACTAAACAGGGGGTGCTCTTCCAGTGGGGGGCAGAACAACAGGAGGCATTTGATAACATTAAACGGGCCTTGCTGTCCTCCCCTGCCTTGGGTCTCCCAGACATCACCAAGCCCTTTGAACTATTTGTGGATGAGAAGCAAGGGTATGCTAAGGGGGTCCTAACACAAAGACTGGGACCCTGGAAGCGCCCAGTAGCCTACCTGTCTAAGAAATTAGACCCTGTGGCCTCCGGTTGGCCACCATGCCTGAGAATGGTGGCAGCCATTGCCGTCCTAACTAAAGACGCTGGGAAGTTGACCTTGGGGCAGCCACTCACCATCCTGGCACCCCATGCAGTGGAGGCTTTGATAAAACAGCCCCCCCGACCGCTGGCTCTCTAATTCCCGCATGACCCACTACCAAGCCTTGCTACTGGATGCGGAACGGGTCCAGTTTGGGCCCGTGGTCGCTCTCAACCCAGCCACTCTGCTTCCTTTGCCAGAGGAGGCAGAACAGCACGACTGTCTGCAGATCCTTGCAGAAGTACATGGAACCAGACCAGACCTATCGGACCAACCTCTCCAGGATGCTGACCATACGTGGTACACCGATGGTAGCAGCTACTTGGTGAACGGGGAATGGAAAGCTGGAGCCGCGGTCACTACGGAGGACAAAGTGATCTGGGCAAGCGCCTTGCCTGTTGGTACCTCCGCACAGCGGGCTGAACTCATTGCCTTAACCCAGGCGCTCAAAATGGCAGAAGGTAAGAGGCTGAATGTATATACAGACAGCCGCTACGCCTTTGCTACAGCACACATCCATGGAGAGATCTACCGGAGAAGAGGGCTGCTCACATCTGAGGGTAAGGACATTAAGAACAAGACTGAAATTCTGGCCCTCCTGGCAGCTCTGTTCCTACCAAAAAGACTGAGCATTATACATTGCCCAGGGCATCAGAAGGGACACAGCCCCGAGGCACGGGGAAATCGGCTAGCTGATGTCTCAGCGCGTGAGGCCGCCATGGGCACCCAAGTTCTGTCCTTAAAAGACCAAGATCAACCCACGTCTCCACAGCCAGAACAGACCGGTTGGCTCTACACCACGGAGGACACAAAGCTCCTACAGAAAATGGGGGCCGTTTGGTGCCCACAACTAAAACGGTGGGTCTACACAGGGAAAACAGTTATGCCTACAAAGATGACCTTTGAATTAATCTCCTACCTACATAAATTAACACACCTGGGACTCAAGAAGATGAAGACCCTCTTAAGACGAGAAGAGATTGACACCTACCTCCTGGGACGAGATCAGGCCTTGAGGGAGGTGACTGAAAGCTGCAGGGCCTGTGCTCAGGTAAACCCAGGAAAAGCTAAAATTGGACAAGGAGTCCGTCCCCGAGGACATCGGCCTGGTACCCACTGGGAAACTGACTTCACTGAAATCAAGCCTGGTATGTACGGACACAAATACCTCTTAGTGTTCATAGATACCTTCTCCGGATGGGTAGAGGCTTTCCCCACGAAACATGAAACGGCCAAGGTGGTGACCAAGAAGCTCCTCGAAGAAATCTTCCCCAGGTATGGAATGCCCCAAGTATTGGGGTCAGATAACGGGCCCGCTTTCGTCTCCCAGGTAAGTCAGTTGGTGGCCAAGTTATTGGGGATTGATTGGAAGTTACATTGTGCTTATAGACCCCAAAGTTCAGGACAGGTAGAGCGCATGAATAGAACAATTAAGGAGACTTTATCTAAATTAACGCTTGCAACTGGCTCAAAGGATTGGGTGTCCCTACTACCCCTAGTCCTATACCGGGCCCGGAATACACCGGGCTCCCATGGCCTGACTCCCTTTGAAATAGTATACGGGACCCCACCCCCATTTATCAATTTCTTTGATTCAAACATCGCTGAATTCGCTAATAGCCCTTCCTTGGCAGCACATCTTCAGGCCCTACAAATCGTGCAGAGAGACATCTGGAAACCTCTAGCCGCGGCCTACCAAGATAGGCTTGAACAACCGACGGTGCTGCACCCGTTCCAGATCGGAGACACCATGTGGGTGCGCAGACATCAGACCAAGAATCTCGAGCCTCGGTGGAAAGGACCCTATACAGTTCTCCTGACTACCCCAACAGCCTTGAAGGTAGACGGAATTGCGGCTTGGATCCACGCATCTCATGCCAAGGCAGCCCGACCTGAGGAAACGGCAGATCACAACATCGCGCCCCAGACATGGAAGGCTCAACGCACTCAAAACCCCCTAAAGCTAAGATTTTCACGTTGTTGCTCTTAACTGTCTTATGGACTAGGGGTGGGGCGAGTCTGGGGGCTAGCCCCCACCAGGTATATAATATGTCCTGGATAATAACTAATTTAGAGACGGGCTGGTCTCAAGTCCTAGCTAATGGTAAGCATGCTGAAGAAACCTGGTGGCCCCCTTTGACTTTCGACCTTTGTCAACTGGCTAAGGACTCCTGGGAGCATACTGAGCGGACTCCCCACAACTCATACCCACCCTGCAGACACTCTGATTGGTATACTTGTCCCGGAGGTAAGAGGACACGGGAGTGCGGAGGCCCTGAGACCTTCTACTGCGCTAAGTGAGGGTGTGAGACTTACACTCGAGGATGGTGGGGGACCAAGAAGGGGGACTTAGTGGCCTTCTCCCCTGAGACTCCAGGCGAATCTCGAATTACAATAGAATTCACGGATCAAGGTAAAAGCATAGATTGGAAGGTGGGGCGTAGGTGGGGGATACGGTTGTATACCCCTGGCCAAACTAACACAGGACTCCTGTTCTCCCTCCAACTGGTGAGAGAACGGGTCACACAAGAGATTGGTCCAAACCCAGTCCTCATGGATCAAAAGCCCCCTTCCCGACCAGCACCGGCACTGCCCCCGGTCGGACCCCCACTATGGCTAAACACCACTCAGAACTCCGGGGATATCTTGACAACTCCCTCCCCAACTAGGGACCCTTCCACACCGGCCCCTCAGCTGCTAGGAACGGGAGACCGGCTAATCAACTTAGTGACCGGGGCATACTTGGCACTCAATTATTCAGAACCTGACAAGACCCAAGAATGCTGGCTGTGCCTGGTCTCTAGCCCGCCCTATTATGAGGGTGTGGCAGTCATGGGGAATTATACTAATCAGACTACGGCCCCGGCCAGCTGCACAACCCTCCCTAGCCATAGGCTGACGTTGCCGGAAGTCTCAGGACAGGGACTCTGTATAGGGACCATACCCCCCACTCACCAGGTCCTCTGCGCTATCACCGAGAAGATCCCCACTGGAAGCTACTACCTAGCAGCTCCTACAGGCACCTATTGGGCCTGTAACACTGGATTGACACCTTGTATCTCCGCCGCAATCCTCCGCAGATCCTCAGACTACTGTGTACTGGTAGAAATTTGGCCTAAGGTCACCTACCATGGGCCCGAGTACATATACTCACATTTTGAGGGGCTGACTCGATTCAGGCGAGAACCCATCACCATGACCCTAGCTCTACTCTTGGGAGGAATCACCTTAGGAGGAATGGCTGCAGGTATAGGGACGGGGACCACAGCCCTCATCAAGACGGGTCACTTTCGTCAGCTACAAGCAGCCATGAATGCAGATCTAAAAGCTATCGAGGAATCCGTGAGTGCATTAGAAAAGTCCTTAACATCTTTGTCTGAAGTAGTCTTACAAAATAGGAGAGGGCTAGACATGCTGTTCCTTCGCGGAGGAGGGCTATGTGCTGCTCTAAAAGAAGAATGTTGTTTCTATGCAGACCATACAGGATTAGTGAGAGATAACATGGCTAAGCTCCGAGAACGCTTGGCCCAGAGACAGAAGCTGTTTGATTCCCAACAAGGCTGGTACGAGGGGTGGTTTAACCGATCCCCTTGGTTTGCTACCCTGGTGTCCACCTTGATGGGACCCTTAATCATCCTCCTCCTAATCCTCCTCTTTGACCCCTGCATTCTAAACAGATTGATGCAGTTCATAAAGAACAGACTCTCAGTCATTCAGACGCTTGTTCTCACCCAACAATACCAGAGGGTAAGACAACAGGAAGAGATTCCTTAGAATTCGATTTGAGTAAAGGATTTTACTCAAGTCTAAAAGAAAATGGGGGAAAATGAAAGACCCACCCCATGAGTCTTAACTCAGAGTTGCAACAGGCTTGAACGAGCCCAGGCACGCCCAGATACCTAGGGCCGAGTCACCGTTAAAACTAACAGACCATAAAAGGAAAGGAATACAGAACAGACTAGGAGTACCGGATCTGGCAGGAAGGGATAAGTCCCTAGCCCCCCGACATTCAGGACGTCCCAGCCCGCACGTACTCTTACCATGTTACAACCTCATTCGAATATGATTCAAACCTGCCAATGTGTGTAGCTATACCTTATTACCTCATCTTGTGAAATAACCAATCATATGTGAACATGTCTATATGCCTCGTTTAAATCCACCAATCCCCGTAACTATGCATCTGCTTCTGTACGCCCGCTTCTGCTTCCCCAAACCCTATAAAAGCCCCATGCTGGAGCTGCTGGGCGCGCAAGTCCTCCGAAGAGACTGTGTGCCCGCAGGTACCTGTGTTTTCCAATAAACCCTCTTGCTGATTGCATCCGAGTGGCCTCGGCTCGGTCATTGGGCGCTTGGGGGTCTCCTCCTGAGGGAAAGGTCCTCTCCAGAGGTCTTTTCAACAGGAAGCTTCTCCTTGTGATTTTTCACTGGTATTCTCCACACTTTCCAATGATGCCATCCCTGCCCCCTTGAGTTGTGGCTTCTTCCTTTAAATACTCCTTCTCTCAGCTACTTGTTGAACTCCTCTGCCCCTGCGTGGGATAATGAGTCTCGACCCCAGTGCACTGGTTCCTATCTATAAACCTCATGTGATTACAGCAAGGATGATCTTACGTGAGTTCTTGGGGGGTCCTGTCATCCCAAGACTTGAGTGAGGGCCTTCCCGCTCTGGGGGTCTTTCACAATCAGTGCTTTTAACCACTGAGTCATCTCTCCAGCCCTTGTTGTATAATCTTAACATATTTAAAAATGATGAAAGTTATTAACTTGTAATATCATTACACATTTTTGACTGACTTACTGAAATGAAGATTAAATCTTGGAGAATGTTCTTACTGCTTTTTGCATATCCTACATTAAACTTCTGGAACATTAATCACCTTTGCTTTGGGGCAAATGAATTGTGTTAGGACAGTGAAATCTCATACCCTAGGGGTGAGCTGGTGGCAAAGAAAATGCAAGATTACGTTATTCACATTGTAAATGATGTTTCATTAAGTTCTTTGTCACAGCTTTAAGAAGCACAGCAGGTGATTCTTTCCTGTTTGACCTTTGCCTTCCTTTTCTATTGACCCCTCTCCTCTGGTCATCAAGTATTTTACTGTCTTTTAATGCAAGACAATGAGACTGTTCAGTTTTAGGGATTCATGCTGTCTCTCTTGCATAGAAATCAGGGCAGGGAACTCAGCAAAAGTCATCATGGAATTCTAAACTTAGCCAACAACTTGTTCTAAAACGTTGGCTATATATTCACAAACAAAGTTATCCTAATTTGATTAGGAGTGATAGCCTTTGTGAAAACATGAAAGTTTTGGCATGATCTTAAGCAACTTTGATAGTTTCCACTAGCTGTCACTGTCAATTTGCTAAAATTGTTGGATATTTATAATTTAAGCATTAGATGATGAATGTTCAGAATCAGTATTTTCTGAAATGACACCTAGAACTATTCGTTCATTGTATTTTCGAAAGACATTGTTTCTTCCTGCCTTTTGCCACTAGATGGAAGAAGCAGGTTAACAAAATGATATTGTTGGTGCTTCAGTCAACCCTGCCCAGAAACAACCAGAAGTCTGTGTTTGAAACAGGGTAGCATCAGCAGCCTCTTACGTACTTTTATTGCAGCACTGGGCCAAGAAGAGCTTTTTCAGAGCAAATGTTGTTTTATGATCTATATTTAATCTGTGTTTATGTATAATTCTGGGGATTGAACCCAGGGCCTTGTGCAAGATAGGCGAGCATTCTCTCATGGAGCCATAACATGTGTTCTGGCTTTGATATCTTGACTTTAAGTTGATCTTAGCACCTGTTTGTTCCATTGAGGCCCAAATTATGCTTAAGAAATAAAATAATATATATTCATATATAGACATATGCAAAATATACACATGTATATGAAGACATCATAATGAAGCCCAGTGTATTATGCTTTAATTAGTAATATTGATAAATAAAATTGAAAAAAAAAGAATCGCAAACTTTAAAAGTAAGAAAAAGCAATTGTTAGCTTGAGGATATATAAAGTTAAAATTATATGTAAAATGTTGGTAACATGTGTGCCAGAAAGAAACTCTTTTTTATTATTATTATTATTAATTTGAGTATTTCTTATATACATTTCGAGTGTTATTCCCTTTCCCGGTTTCCGGGCAAACATCCCCCTCCCCCCTCCCCTTCCTAATGGGTGTTCCCCTCCCCACCCTCCCCCCACTGCTGCCCTCCCCCCAACAGTCTAGTTCACTGGGGGTTCAGTCTTAGCAGGACCCAGGGCTTCCCCTTCCACTGGTGCTCTTACTAGGATATTCATTGCTACCTATGGGGTCAGAGTCCAGGGTCAGTCCATGTATAGACTTTAGGTAGTGGCTTAGTCCCTGGAAGCTCTGGTTGCTTGGCATTGTTGTACATAAGGGGTCTCGAGCCCCTTCAAGCTCTTCCAGTACTTTCTCTGATTCCTTCAATGGGGGTCCTATTCTCAGTTCAGTGGTTTGCTGCTGGCATTCGCCTCTGTATTTGCTGTATTCTGGCTGTGTCTCTCAGGAGTGATCTACATCCGGCTCCTGTCAGCCTGCACTTCTTTGCTTCATCTATCTTGTCTAATTGGATGGCTGTATATGTGTGGGCCACATGTGGGGCAGGCTCTGAATGGGTGTTCCTTCTGTGTCTGTTTTAATCTTTGCCTCTCTATTCCCTGCCACGCGTATTCTTGTTCCCCTTTTAAAGAAGGAGTGAAGCATTCACATTTTCATCATCTGTCTTGAGTTTCATTTGTTCTAGGCATCTAGGGTAATTCAAGCATTTGGGCTAATAGCCACTTATCAATGAGTGCATAACATGTGTTTTTTTTCTGTGATTGGGTTACCTCTCTCAGGATGATATTTTCCAGTTCCAACCATTTGCCTACGAATTTTATAAAGTCATTGTTTTTGATAGCTGAGTAATATTCCATTGTGTAGATGTACCACATTTTCTGTATCCATTCCTCTGTTGAAGGGCATCTGGGTTCTTTCCAGCTTCTGGCTATTATAAATAAGGCACGATGAACATAGTGGAGCACGTGTCTCTTTTATATGTTGAGGCATCTTTTGGGTATATGCCCAAGAGAGGTATAGCTGGATCCTCAGGCAGTTCAATGTCCAATTTTCTGAGGAACCTCCAGACTGATTTCCAGAATGGTTTTACCAGTCTGCAATCCCACCAACAATGGAGGAGTGTTCCTCTTTCTCCACATCCTCGCCAGCATCTGCTGTCACCTGAGTTTTTGATCTTAGCCATTCTCACTGGTGTGAGGTGAAATCTCAGGGTTGTTTTGATTTGCATTTCCCTTATGACTAAAGATGTTGAACATTTCTTTAGGTGTTTCTCAACCATTCGGCATTCCTCAGCTGTGACTTCTTTGTTTAGCTCTGAACCCCATTTTTTAATAGGGTTATTTGTCTCTCTGCGGTCTAACTTCTTGAGTTCTTTGTATATTTTGGATATAAGCCCTCTATCTGATGTAGGATTGGTAAAGCTCTTTTCCCAATCTGTTGGTTGCCGTTTTATCCTAACCACAGTGTCCTTTGCCTTACAGAAGCTTTGCAGTTTCATGAGATCCCATTTGTCGACTCTTGATCTTAGAGCATAAGCCATTGGTGTTTTGTTCAGGAAATTTTTTCCAGTGCCCATGTGTTCCAGATGCTTCCCTAGTTTTTCTTCCATTAGTTTGAGTGTATCTGGTTTGATGTGGAGGTCCTTGATCCACTTGGACTTAAGCTTTGTACAGGGTGATAAGGATGGATCGATCTGCGTTCTTCTGCATGTTGACCTCCAATTGAACCAGCACCATTTGCTGAAAATGCTGTCTTTTTTCCATTTGATGGTTTTGGCTCCTTTGTCAAAAATCAAGTGCCCATAGGTGTGTGGGTTCATTTCTGGGTCTTCAATTCTGTTCCATTGGTCTATCTGTCTGTCTCTGTA
Organism: Rattus norvegicus; assembly: GCF_021556685.1. NCBI lineage: Eukaryota > Metazoa > Chordata > Mammalia > Rodentia > Muridae > Rattus > Rattus norvegicus. The sequence continues at coordinate 126,129,092 of NC_141535.1, forward strand.
CCAATACCATGCAGTTTTTATCACTATTGCTCTGTAATACTGCTTGAGTGCAGGGATACTGATTCCCCCTGAAGGACTTTTATTGTTGAGGATAGTTTTAGCTATCCTGGGTTTTTTGTTATTCCAGATGAATTTGCAAATTGTTCTGTCTAGCTCTTTGAAGAATTGGATTGGCATTTTGATGGGGATTGCATTGAATCTGTAGATCGCTTTTGGTAAAACGGCCGTTTTTACTATATTAATCCTGCCAATCCATGAGCATGAGAGATCTTTCCATCTTCTGAGGACTTCTTCAATTTCTTTCTTCAGAGTCTTGAAGTTCTTATTGTACAAATCTTTTACTTGCTTGGTTAAAGTCACACCGAGGTACTTTATATTATTTGGGTCTATTATGAAGGGTGTCGTTTCCCTAGTTTCTCTCTCGGCTTGTTTCTCTTTTGTGTAGAGGAAGGCTACTGATTTATTTGAGTTAATTTTATACCCAGCCACTTTGCTGAAGTTGTTTATCAGCTTTAGTAGTTCTCTGGTGGAACTTTTGGGATCACTTAAATAAACTATCATATCATCTGCAAATAGTGATATTTTGACTTCTTTTTTTTCGATCTGTATCCCCTTGACCTCCTTTTGTTGTCTGATTGCTCTGGCTAGAATTTCAAGAACTATATTGAATAAGTAGGGAGAGAGTGGGCAGCCTTGTCTAGTCCCTGATTTTAGTGGGATTGCTTCAAGTTTCTCTCCATTTAGTTTAATGTTAGCAACTGGTTTGCTGTATATGGCTTTTACTATGTTTAGGTATGGGCCTTGAATTCCTATTCTTTCCAGGACTTTTATCATGAAAGGGTGTTGAATTTTGTCAAATGCTTTCTCAGCATCTAATGAAATGATCATGTGGTTTTCTTCTTTCAGTTTGTTTATATGATGGATCACGTTGCTGGTTTTCCGTATATTAAACCATCCCTGCATGCCTGGGATGAAGCCTACTTGATCATGGTGGATGATTGTTATGATGTGCTCTTGGATTCGGTTTGCCAGAATTTTATTGAGTATTTTTGCGTCGATATTCATAAGGGAAATTGGTCTGAAGTTCTCTTTCTTTGTTGTGTCTTTGTGTGGTTTAGGTATAAGAGTAATTGTGGCTTCATAGAAGGAATTCGGTAGTGCTCCATCTGTTTCAATTTTGTGGAATAGTTTGGATAATATTGGTACGAGGTCTTCTATGAAGGTTTGATAAAATTCTGCACTAAACCTGTCTGGACCTGTGCTCTTCTTGAATGGGAGACCTTTAATGACTGCTTCTATTTCCGTAGGAGTTATGGGGTTGTTTAACTGGTTTATCTGTTCCTGATTTAACTTCAGTACCTGGTATCTGTCTAGGAAATTGTCCATTTCCTGAAGATTTTCAAGTTTTGTTGAATATAGGCTTTTATAGTAACATCTGATGATTTTTTGAATGTCCAATGTTCAATTTTCATTCTAAAAGAGAACTGAGTAAAAGAAAAGATAAATACATTAATATGTTCTTTAAAATTCAGAAAGTCATAAGTATTAGAAATTGAGATAATGTTTGGACAGCAATGCTTGTGTGGGGATGGTGGTTGAGTTGTTATTTTTGTCTGAAAACAACACTGATCACTTTATTAAGGAACTTGAATTAAAATGGTTCCTCTAAGCAAAAGATCAGGGAATAGACCTATACAGAGTGGCAGAAAGAAGGAAGGAACAGATATGAACAATGACAATTTATAAATATTGAAAGGTGGAAGGGCAATCTTTTTAAAGTAATTTAAATATTTTCATTTTTTAAATATGTGATGCATATAAGAATGTAATAAGCTAAAGCACCTTGCAGATGAGAATGTAAGGCACTGGGAACAGTAAAACTCCCACTTGGAAATGGAAGCTCATTTAGGATGAACTAGCTGAGAAAGGCAAATTCCACATCCACTGGATGGTTATGAGTGTTCTGTCAAGGCACAGGCTTTCTGTGCATGTGGGTCTGGAAGTTGATGGGAAGATTTCACAGGGAGTTATTAACTTCAGACTTGCAAAGGCAGCTTCCTGGGGCATCTATTCTACATTATTGCTTTTATGTATGTCTTATTCAAGGAGAGGTAAGTGGCAGCTGTCATTTAACTACAGGGAACCAGTATTTCACTTCTAAGGCCACCCTTCATGCCACCTGCCTTCTTACCTCACAGTCTGCTTATGATCATTCTGTCCCAGATACTGAGGGTGATGGGCCTGAACCCTGATCTTATGAATGGCTATAAAATTATCCAGCTTTTAAATCCAACCATGGAATTTGATTTTATGGCCTCCTACGGAACTGCAGCTACAGGTTAACTAAAGATTGTGAAGTAATATTTCCTTTTTATAGTTGTGAATTCACTGCCTTGTAACTTCAGAGATCACTTCACTCTACTGTGGGACAAGCTTTATAGTATTATCATTTTGTATAACTCAGTCAAGATCTTGTAACTTTTGCTTTCTCTAGTTCAGATTTATATTATCTTTCTGATATTCCATATAATTTAATGACTGTTTTAATTGCTAGAAATATATACAAGAGACTTTTATATGATTGTGAAGCTAATTTTAAGCCTCATTTTCCTGCTGTGTATTACTATACCTATAATGTACGATGGTTAAAGCTAAATTTATTTCACACCTTAATGTGCAAAGATATGGATTCAATCATATTTAAATTACATATATGTGTAATGTATAGCCTATAAAGGATTAGTAGGCTAATCCCAAATACTCATGTATGCAATTTCTATTTAACATATTTCTTAATTGAATATTTTATTTATTTACATTTCAAATGCTATCCCCTTTCCTGGTTTCCCCTTCACAAACCCCTATCCCATCCCCCTCTCCCTGCTTCTATGAGGGTGCTCCCCTACCATCCACTCCCACCTCACTGCCCTGGCATTCCCCTACAATGGGGCATCGATCCTTCACAGGACCAAGGGCCTCTTTTTCTATTGATGCCAGATAAGGCCATCCTCTGCGAATATACAGCTGGAGCCATGGGTCCCTCCATTTGTACTCTTTGGTTGGTGGTTTAGTCCCTGGTAGCTCTTGGGGTATCTGGTTTGTTGATATTGTTGTTCTTCCTATGGGACGACAAACCCTTTCAGCTCCTTCTGTCCTTTCTCTATCTCCTCCACTGGGGTGTCTGTGCTCAGTCTAATGGTTGACTGTGAGCATGCACATCTGTATTTGTCAGGCTCTGGCAGAGCCTCTCAGGAGACAGCTATATCAGGCTTCTATCAGCAAGCACTTCTTGGTGAGTGCAATAGTGTCTGGGTTTGGTGTCTGAATATGGGATGGATCCCCTATTGGGGCAGTCTCTGGATGGCCTTTCTTTCAGTCTCTGCTCCAAACTTTGTCCCCATATTTCCTCCTGTGAGTATTTTGTTCCTCCTTCTAAAAAGAACTGAAGCATCTGGACTTTGGTCATCCTTTTTCTTGAGCTTCATGTAGTCTGTGGATTGTATCTTGGATATTCTGAGCTTTTAAGCTACTATCCACTTATCAGTGAGTACATACCATGTGTGTTCTTTTGTGACTGAGTTACCTCACTCAGTATGATATTTTCTAGTTCCATCCATTCACCTAAGAATTTCTTGAAGTTATAGTTTTTAACAGCTGAGTAGTAATCCAATGTTTCAATGTACCACATTTTCTGTATCCATTCCTCTGTTGAAGGACATTTGGGTTCTTTCCAGCTTCTGACTATTATAAATAAGGCTGCTATGAACATAGTGGAGCATATGTCCTTGTTAAATGTTAGAGCATCTTTTGGGTATATGCGCAGGAGTGGTATAGCTTGGCCCTCAGGTAGTACTATGTCCAATTTTCTGAGGAACCTTCAGACTGATTTTCAGAGTGGTTGTACCAGCTTACAATCCCACCAACAATGGAGGAGTGTTCCTCTTTCTCCACATCCTTACCAGCATCTACTGTCACCTGAGTTTTTGATTTTAGCCATTCTGACTGGTATGAGGGGGAATTTCAGGGTTGTTTTGATTTGCATTTCCCTGATGTCTAAGGATGTTGAACATTTCTTTAGGGGCTTCTCGGCCATTCCATATTCCTCAATTGAAAATTTTTGTTTAGCTCTTTCTCCATTTTTAAAAGGAGTTATTTGGTTCTCTGGAGTCTAACTTCTTGAGTTCTTTGTATATATTGGATATTAGCCCTCTATCAACTAAACCCAGACTTGGTAGTCCTCTCCTATATATCTGTTGCGGGCCTCATATCAGCTGGTGTATGCTGCCTAGTTGGTGATCCAGTGTCTGAGAGATCTCAGGAGTCCAGATTCATTGAGACTGCTGGTCCTACTACCGGGTCACCCTCCTCCTCAGCTTCCCCAAGCTTTTCCTTAATTCAACCACAGGGGTCAGCAGCTTCTGTTAATTGGTTGGGTGCAAATATCTGCATCTGAGTCTTTTAGCTGCTTTATGGGTCTTTCAGAGGGCAGTCATGATCGGTCCCTTTTTGTGAGCATTCTATAGACTCAGTAATGGTCTCAGACCTTGGGGCCTCCCCTTGAGCTGGATCCCACTGTGGGCCTGTTGCTGGACTTTCTTTTCCTCAGGTTCTTCTCCATTTCAATCCTTGAAGTTTTTTCAGACTGGAATAGTTATGGGTCAGAGTTTTGACTGTGGGATAGCAATCCCATCCCTTACTTTATGCCCCCCCCCCTTTTTGCTGGAGATGGGCTCTACAAGTTTCTTCTCCCCACTGTAGGGCCTTTTATCTAGGGTTTCCCCCTTTGAGTCAGTCTCTTATCTCCCAGGTCTCTGGTACATTCTGGAGGGTCCTCCCGACCTCCTACCTCCTGAGGTCGCCTATTTCCATTATTTCTGCTGGCTCTCAGGGCTTCAGTCTTTTTCCTCCACCCAATACCAGATCACATTCCCCTTTCACCCTCTCCAGTCCCATTTTCCTTCCTAATCCCTCCCTTCATCCCCCCTTGTGGTTGCTTTCTTTACTCTTCCAAGTGGGACTGAGGCATCTTCACTTGGGCCCTTCAGCTTGTTGAACTTTTTGAGTTCTGTGGAATGTATCTTGTGTATTCTGTACTTTTTTTGGCTAATATCCACTTATTAATGAGTACATATGGTGCATGTCTTTTTGTGTCTGAGTTACCTCACTCAGGGTGGTATTTTCTAGTTCCATCCAAAACTCAGGATGTCCTCGTTCTTTTTTTTTAAAATTTATTTAATACTTAATAATAATTCTTTGGTTTCCGGGCAAACATCCCCCTCCCCCCTCCCCTTCTATGGGTGTTCCCCTCCCAACCCTCCCCCCATTGCCGCCCTCCCCCCAACAGTCTAGTTCACTGGGGGTTCAGTCTTAGCAGGACCCAGGGCTTCCCCTTCCACTGGTGCTCTTACTAGGATATTCATTGCTACCTATGAGGTCAGAGTCCAGGGTCAGTCCATGTATAGTCTTTAGGTATTGGCTTAGTCCCTGGAAGCTCTGGTTGCTTGGCATTGTTGTACATATGGGGTCTCGAGCCCCTTCAAGCTCTTCCAGGTCTTTCTCTGATTCCTTCAACGGGGGTCCTATTCTCAGTTCAGTGGTTTGCTGCTGGCATTCGCCTCTGTATTTACTGTATTCTGGCTGTGTCTCTCAGGAGCAATCTACATCCAGCTCCTGTCCATTGATGAGAGTGGGGTGTTGAAATCTCCCACTATTATTGTGTGAGGTGCAATGTGTGTTTTGAGCTTTAGTAAGGTTTCTTTTACGTATGTAGGTGCCCTTGTATTTGGGGCATAGATATTTAGGATTGAGAGTTCATCTTGGTGGATTTTTCCTTTGATGAATATGAAGTGTCCTTCCTTATCTTTTTTGATCACTTTTAGTTGAAAATTGATTTTATTTGATATTAGAATGGCTACTCCAGCTTGCTTCTTCTGACCATTTGCTTGGAAAGTTGTTTTCCAGCCTTTCACTCTGAGGTAGTGTCTGTCTTTGTCTCTGAGGTGTGTTTCCTGTAGGCAGCAGAATGAAGGGTCCTTGTTGCGTATCCAGTTTGTTAATCTATGTCTTTTTATTGGGGAGTTGAGGCCATTGATGTTGAGAGATATTAAGGAATAGTGATTATTGCTTCCTGTTATATTCATATTTGGATGTGAGGTTATGTTTGTGTGCTTTTCTTCTCCTTGTTTTGTTGCCAAGACGATTAGTTTCTTGCTTCTTCTAGGGTATAGCTTGCCTCCTTATGTTGGGCTTTACCATTTATTATCCTTTGTAGTGCTGGATTTGTAGAAAGATATTGTGTAAATTTGGTTTTGTCATGGAATATCTTGGTTTCTCCATCTATGTTAATTGAGAGTTTTGCTGGATACAGTAACCTGGGCTGGCATTTGTGTTCTCTTAGGGTCTGTATGACATCAGTCCAGGATCTTCTGGCCTTCATAGTTTCTGGCGAGAAGTCTGGTGTGATTCTGATAGGTCTGCCTTTATATGTTACTTGACCTTTTTCCCTTACTGCTTTTAATATTCTTTATTTTGTGCGTTTGGTGTTTTGACAATTACGTGACGGGAGGTGTTTCTTTTCTGGTCCAATCTATTTGGAGTTCTGTAGGCTTCTTGTATGTCTATGGGTATCTCTTTTTTTAGGTTAGGGAAGTTTTCTTCTGTGATTTTGTTGAAGATATTTACTGGTCCTTTGAGCTGGGAGTCTTCACTCTCTTCTATACCTATTATCCTTAGGTTTGATCTTCTCATTGAGTCCTGGATTTCCTGTATGTTTTGGACCAGTAGCTTTTTCCGCTTTACATTATCTTTGACAGTTGAGTCAATGATTTCTATGGAATCTTCTGCTCCCGAGATTCTCTCTTCCATATCTTGTATTCTGTTGGTGAAGCTTGTATCTACAGCTCCTTGTCTCTTCTTTTGGTTTTCTATATCCAGGGTTGTTTCCATTTGTTCTTTCTTGATTGCTTCTATTTCCATTTTTAATTCCTTCAACTGTTTGATTGTGTTTTCCTGGAATTCTTTCAGGGATTTTTGTGTCTCCTCTCTATGGGTTTCTACTTGTTTATTTATGTTTTCCTGGAATTCTTTCAGGCATTTTTGCGATTCCTCTCTGTAGGCTTCTACTCGTTCTCTAAGGGAGTTCTTCACATCTTTCTTGAAGTCCTCCAGCATCATGATCAAATATGATTTTGAAACTAGATCTTGCTTTTCTGGTGTGTTTGGATATTCCATGTTTATTTTGGTGGGAGAATTGGGCTCCGATGATGCCATGTAGTCTTGGTTTCTGTTGCTTGGGTTCCTGCGCTTGCCTCTCGCCATCAGATTATCTCTAGTGTTACTTTGTTCTGCTATTTCTGACAGTGGCTAGACTGTCCTATAAGCCTGTGTGTCAGGAGTGCTGTAGACCTGTTTTCCTGTTTTCTTTCAGCCAGTTATGGGGACAGAGTGTTCTGCTTTCGGGCGTGTAGTTTTTCCTCTCTACAGGTCTTCAGCTGTTCCTGTGGGCGTGTCTTGAGTTCAGTAGGCAGGTCACCTGCAGCAGAAAAGTTGGTCTTACCTGTGGTCCCTGAAAAGCTCTCAGGGAGAACTTTCCCTCAGGATGGAGACCCTCCAACTCCAAAGACCAGACCGAGACACCACAGGATGCAATCAGCAAGAGGATTTGGTTTATTGTCGGGATATACAGGCACAGGCACCTGTGGGCGCTTCAGTCACTCGGGGGACTGGCGCGCCCCACAGAACCAAGGATGGGCTTTTATAGGATTTTGGGGAGCAGAAGCAAGCATACAGAAGCAGATGCATGGTTACAGGGATATAATTGGTGGATTCTAATATGGCAAGGGTTTAGCCCGGGGGCAAGTTTCCTAGCTACCTTCTAGAAACATAACGGCTGACTCGGCCCCCCAAGGGTTCAGCCCGGGGGCAAGTTTCTTAGCTACCTTCTTGGAACATAACGACTGACTCGGCCCCCCACCAGGGTGTGGGACCTCTCCTGGGGCTTTTTTTCATTGTCAGGTGCTCAACGGCAGTCCTCCTGTTGCCAGGCCTTCAACCAAACACATCTTGTTTGGCAGCCGCTGTGTACTCAGTGTTCTAACCTTTCCCTGAACCAGTCATCTTAAATATAGCCTTGTAAAATGGCGTTACTGCTGCTAAGCTGGGGTCTTTCATTCCCCCATTTTTTTTTGTTAACTTTGAGTGAAATCTTTCACTCGACTTGGTCAAGAAATTTTTGTCTGGTGGGGGCTTATTCCCCCACTGACTCTAGGCCACAAAAGGGCTAGGAGGAGCCACGTAGGAGTTTTAACTTTATGGGGTTTGGAATGTGCTGAACTCTCCATGTCTGGGGTGTAGTGTTGTGATTAGTCAATTCTTCAGACCAGACTGCCTTGACGTGTGGTGCGTGGATCTAAGCCGAGACTCCGTCTATCTTTAGGGCGGTCGGGGTAGTCAGGAGGACGGTGTAGGGTCCTTTTTACCGTGGCTCGAGATTCTTGGTCTGGTGTCTGTGCACCCACACGGTGTCTCCAATCTGGAACGGGTGTGGCACCACCGGATGCTCAAGCTTGTCCTGGTAAGCAGTGGCCAAAGGTCTCCAGACGTCTCTCTGCACAATCTGTAGGGCCTGTAAATGGGCCCTCAGAGAAGGGCTGTCAGCAAAATCAGCAATGTTTGAATCCAAGAAATGGACAAATGGGGGTGGTGTTCTATATATTATTTTAAAAGGAGTTAGACCATGGGGGCCCGGGGTATTCCGGGCCCGATATAGAACTAGGGGAAGGAGGGCCACCCAATCCTTTGAGCCAGTTGTCAGTAAAATCAATTTCCCAATGGATGTCGGGACGGTGTCCCCTAGGACGAACTCCTTGTCCAATCTTGGTCCTTCCCGGGTTAACCTGAGCGCACGCTTTGTAACTCTCAGTCACCTTTTGTATCGCTTTGTCCCAATTTAAAAAAAAACACAGATTTATCTCTTCTCTATCTAGTAAGGTTTTTATCTTCTTATGTAAAAAGGAGATCAATTCAAAAGTCCTTTGTAGACCCACTGTTTTAGTTGAGGGTGGTAGATGGCCCCCATTTTTTTCTAGGAGCTCTATGTCCTCATGGGCATAAACCCAACTGGTTTGTCCCACTGGTGGGGGCGTGGGTTGGTCTGGGCTATTTAAGGTCAAGATTTGTTTGTTCATGGCTGCTTCTCGTGCCGTGGCATCGGCCAGCCGGTTTTTTCGTGCCTCTGGGTTGTGCCCTTTTTGGTGTCCTGGACAATGTATAATACTCAGTCTTTTGGGCAAGAATAGGGCTTCTAAGAGGGCCAGAATTTCAGCCTTATTTTTAATATCTTTACCCTCAGATGTGAGCAGTTCCCGCCTCTGGTAGATCTCCCCGTGGATGTGTGCTGTGGCAAAGGCATAACGGCTGTCTGTATATATATTTAGCCTCTTACCTTTTGCCATCTTGAGCGCCTGAGTCAAGGCGATGAGTTTAGCCCGTTGTGCGGAGGTACCAGCAGGCAGGGCTTTCGCCCAAATCACTTTGTCCTCCGTAGTGACCGCAGCTCTAGCCTTTCGCTCTCCCTCTGCCAAGAAGCTGTTGTCATCCGTGTACCATGTGTGGTCAGCATTCTGAAGAGGCTGGTCCGATAGGTCCGGCCTGGTTCCATGTACTTCTGCGAGGATTTGTAGGCAGTCATGCTGTTTTGTCTCCTCTGGTAGAGGAAGCAAGGTGGCAGGATTGAGGGCGACTACGGGCCCAAACTGAACCCGTTCTGTATCCAGTAACAAGGCTTGGTGTGAGAATTAGAGAGCCAGCGGTCTGGGGGCTGCTTTACCAAGGGCTCCACTGCGTGGGGTGTTAGGATGGTGAGTGGCTGTCCCAAAGTCAATTTTCCAGTGTCCTTGATCAGGACAGCAATAGCAGCCACCATCCTTAGGCACGGTGGCCAGCCGGAGGCCACAGGGTCCAATTTCTTAGACAGGTAGGCCACAGGGCGTTTTTAGGGTCCCAACCTTTGTGTTAGGACCCCTTTAGCATACCCCTGTTTCTCATCGATGAACAGTTATTGAGCAAATTGTAAGGGTTTGGAACAGTCGGATGAATATCTTCTATCCTCTTGTTGACCTTTCTCAAGTCTTGTACTGGCCTATAATCTCCAGTGTCGGGTTTCTTAGCAGGCAGAAGAGGCGTATTCCAAGGCGACCGGCAGGGGACTAGGATGCCTTGATCTAGAAGCCTCCTAATGTGAGGCCTTATACCTTGATAAGCTTCATGTGACAGGGGGTATTGTTTTATGGAGACTGGAGTTGTAGTGGCCTTTAACTGTGTAATTAAGGGGGGCTGTTGGAGTGCCAACCCCATCCCACCAGTCTCTGCCCAAGCCAGTGGAAAATTCGTGACCCAAGTGTCTATTTCTAGGGATTGTGGCTTGTCCTGTCCCGGTTCATATAGTCTATATTCATAGAAATTGAAGGGGAGTTCCGTGGGGGCCAGTTATTTGGGCCCCTCCTTTCTCAAAATGAATTTGTGTTTTTAGTTTGGTGAGAAGATCATGGCCCAGCAGAGGGTACGGGCAGTCCGGAACATGTAAGAAGGAATGGGTCACCTTACCGGTAGCCAGCTGAACCCGGCGGTCCGTAGTCCATCGGTATTGTTTCTCACCAGTAGCTCTTTGTACCCAGGCCGTCCGGTCGCTGAGTTGTCCTGAAGCTTGGGTGAGGACTGAATGCTGGGCTCCTGTGTCTACCAGGAAAGTAACCGGCTGCCCCCCAACTTTAAGCGTTACCCTGGGCTCAGGGGGGGGGCTCCTGGCCCTGACCTCCCTAATCTTTATCTAGAGCCAAGAGGGAGGTTCGTGGTCGAGGCTTTCGGGGTCCGCCAGGCTTCTTGGGGCACTCTCTGGCCCGGTGCCCTTTCTCTTTGTAATAGGCACATTGATCTTTATCCAGCTTCAGCCCCTTTCGAGCTCCCCCCTATCTCCCTTCCTTTCTTGGCCCTGAACTACGGCGGCCAAGATTCGACTCAATTCTTTGTTTCTTTTTTTATCTCTTTCTTATTAAAAATCTTTTCAGCTTCTTTAAGTAAATCCTGTAATGTATAGCCCTGCAAATTTTCTAACCTCTGTAACTTAGTCCTGATATCTGGAGCAGCCTGCCAGATGAAGGACATAGAGACACTCGTCATTTGTCCTGGGTCATCTGGGTCATAGGGAGTATATATATGGTAGGCCTCCTTAAGTCTCTCTAGAAAGGCGGAGGGAGTTTCCCCTGTTTCCTGTAATATCTGTTTTACCTGAGCCAAATTAGTAGGGCGTCGTATAGCCCCTCGGAGACCCGCTAGAAGCAACTGGCGATAAAGGCGTAGGTGTCCCTTACCTTCAGCTGTATTAAAATCCCAGTTTGGTCTCAGGCAGCTGGGTGGGACGCCCATCATCTCCCAGAACATGCTTTCTGGCCTCTAGGAACACTCTTTGTTTTTTTTTTTCCTGAGGTTAAGAGGGCCTGTAAGAGCTGTTGGCAGTCATCCCAAGTAGGCTGGTGGGTAAGTAAAACAGATTCTATTAGGTCGGTGAGTGCCACCGGATCTTTGGAGAAAGAAGGGTTGTGTTGTTTCCAATTGTAAATGTCAGCTGCTGAAAACGGCCAGTATTGGGTCTGGCCACCAGTTCCCTGTCTAAGTGGGAAAGCCTGGGAGGTTGAATCTGGCATCACCTCGCGCTTATTGCGCAATCTCCCTGCGACAGGGGAGAAACCCTTATCAGACTGTGGCCCGGCAACTGATCTGGCCGGCGGCTCTGCCTCCTCCGTTTTAGCCGGGCCTGTCAGAGAGAAGATCTATGAGAGGGGAGTTTGGGTCTGCCGGGAGGACAGGTTTCTTAGAAGGCTCTGATTTCACAAAGGTAGAGAGAGGAAGACGTGGCCGGCGGACCGGGCGGGGCCGAGGGGACAGGCTGGGGGTTGAGGGGAGGCCAATTCGGGTCCACGAAGGGTTCCACCTGGGGGGGGGTTTAAGGCGAGACTCTCTCAAGTGATAATATAAGAAACCTGGTCAGGATGTCCGTGGACGACCCGATCTTTAACCTGTAAAATAATGATCTTATTAAATGTGTCATTCATTGGCCATCCCGCTCCAAAAGTGGGCCACTCGGATGTGCAGAGAGTCTGTCATTTTCCTTTTTTTTAACCTCGACGGACTGGTTGTGTGTCCGGTCGTGGACGTCTTTCTAATGATCAAGAGTGAGACTTAGGGGCGTTGTTAGGGACTGTCCCATGTTAGTTCTAAGGAAGATTAGAACACAGAGAAAACAAACAACACCAACAGTCAAACAAACAACAGACAGGCGTGCTGCACGGCTTTGGTACCAAACTGAAAGCAAAAAGTCAGATAGAGGTGGCAAAAGTCCGGGGCCCTCTGAAAGCCAAAAATACAGACAGAGTGCCGTTAGTCCGGATCTTTCTCAGATAGAGGTGGCAAAGGTCCGGGGCCCTCTGAAAGCCAAAAATACAGACAGAGGTGCCGTTAGTCCGGATCTTTCTCCTCTCCCAGATTGGGCCTCGAAAAGTCGGGCCCCAACTCCCTTGGAACGTCTTCCAGGGCTGCGGGGCGAGAAGTCCGAGCTCGTCAGCTCCTTCTTCGTCCCGCCCAAATTCCAAACAACCTGGCTGAGCGCTCACAGAACAGACCTGGCTGAGCACTCACAAAACCTGGCTGAGCGCTCACAGAACAGACTTGGCTGAGCGCCCACAGAACAGACCTGGCTGAGCGCTCACAGAACAGACAGAATAAGGTAGAACGAGACAAAATTAGACAGACAGACAGACGTCGGCCGGCTTACCTCCCAGTGGGTGGTCGGTGGTCCCTGGGTGGAGGATCTCCTTTCCCGGCCAACGCACCAAATGAAAAGCTCTCAGGGAGAACTTTCCCTCAGGATGGAGACCCTCCAACTCCAAAGACCAGACCGAGACACCACAGGATGCAATCAGCAAGAGGATTTGGTTTATTGTCGGGATACACAGGCACAGGCACCTGCGGGCGCTTCAGTCACTCGGGGGACTGGCGCGCCCCACAGAACCAAGGATGGGCTTTTATAGGATTTTGGGGAGCAGAAGCAAGCATACAGAAGCAGATGCATGGTTACAGGGATATAATTGGTGGATTCTAATATGGCAAGGGTTTAGCCCGGGGGCAAGTTTCCTAGCTACCTTCCAGAAACATAACGGCTGACTCGGCCCCCCAAGGGTTCAGCCCGGGGGCAAGTTTCTTAGCTACCTTCTTGGAACATAACGACTGACTCGGCCCCCCACCAGGGTGTGGGACCTCTCCTGGGGCTTTTTTTCATTGTCAGGTGCTCAACGGCAGTCCTCCTGTTGCCAGGCCTTCAACCAAACACATCTTGTTTGGCAGCCGCTGTGTACTCAGTGTTCTAACCTTTCCCTGAACCAGTCATCTTAAATATAGCCTTGCAAAATGGCGTTACTGCTGCTAAGCTGGGGTCTTTCAGTCCCGAGGCTCAAGTTTGCTCACAGGGTGCTGCCCACGAGCTCTCTGCGGCGGCAGCAACCAGGAAGATATGCGCCGCCCTTTCGGGGAGCTTCAGTGCACTAGGGTTCCAGATGGCGTTTGGTGTCTTCCTCTAGCGTCCGAGATGTGTGTGCAGAGTGCAGTCTCTTCTGGTTTCCCAGGCGTGTCTGCCTCTCTGTAGGTTTAGCTCTCCCTCCCACGGGATTTGGGTGCAGAGAACTGTTTATCCGGTCTGTTTCCTTCAGGTTCCGGCGGTGTCTCAGGCGCAGGGGTCCTGCCGCTCCTGGGCCCTCCCCTACGGGAACCCAGAGGCCTTATACAGTTTCCTCTTGGGCCAGGGATGTGGGCAGGGGTGGGCAGTGTTGGTGGTCTCCTCTGCTCTGCAGCCTCAGGAGCGCCCACCTGACCAGGCGGTGAGGTCTCTCTCCCAGGGGGTTTGGGAGCAGAGAGCTGCTGCGGGCCGGGATCCGCGGGTGTGGGACTTCCGGTAAACACAGGAAGTGCCCGGTCCTAGAGGAATTTTGCCTCTGTGTGTCCTGAGTTCACCAGGCAGGTTTCTTGCAGGGGAAAAGTTGGTCCTACCTGTGGTTCCAAGGCTCAAGTTTGCTCGTGGGGTACTGCCTAAGTCCTCTCCGCGGCGGTAGCAACCGGGAAGATCTGAACCGCTCTTTCCGGGAGCCTCCATGCACCAGGGTTCCAGATGGCGTTTGGTGTTTTCCTCTGGCGTCTGGATGTGCGCAGAGTGCAATCTCTTCTGGTTTCCCAGGCGCGTCTGCCTCTCTGAAGGTTTAGCTCTCCCTCCCACGGGATTTGAGTGCAGAGAACTGTTTATCCAGTCTGTTTCCTTCAGGTTCCGGCGGTGTCTCCGATGTCCTCATTCTTAATAGCTGAGTATGATTAGTAGTATTCCATTGTGTAAATGAACCACATTTTCTGTATGTATTCTTCTGTTGTGGGACAGCCGGGTTGTTTCCAGTTTCTGGCAATCACAAATAAGACCACTATGAACATAGTGGAACATGTGTCCCTGTGTCATTGTGGGGCAAATTTTGGATATAGTCCCAAGAGTGGTATTGCTGGTCTTTAGGTCGATCTATTTCCAAGTTTCTAATGAACCTCCAAATTGATTTCCAGAGTGGTTGTACCAGTTTGCAATCCCACCAGCAATGGAGGAGTGTTCCTCTTTCTCCACATCCTCACTAACATGTGTTGTCACCTGAGGTTTTGATCTTAGCCATTCTGATTGGTTATAAAGTAGAAACTCAGTGTTGCTTTGATTTGCATTTCTCTGATCAGTAAGGACTTTGAACATTTCTTTAGGTTCTTCTTGGCCACTCAAGATTCCTCTGTTGTAAATCCTCAGTTTAGTTCTATACCCCATTTTTTGATTGGGTTGTTTGGTATTTAGTGGTTAGAATCTTGAGTTCTTTATATATTTTGGATATTAGCCCTTTACCAGATGTGGGGTTAGTGAAGTTTTTTTCCCCAATCAAGGTTATTGATTTATCTTATTAACTATGTCCTTTGCCTTATGGAAGCTTTCTAGTTCTTGAGGTTCCACTTACTAATTCTTCATCTTACAGTGTGAACCACTGGAGTTCTGTTTAGGAAATTTCCCCCGTGCCAATGAGTTCAAGGCTCTTTCTCATTTTCTCTTCTATTAGATTGAGTTTATCTGGTTTTATGTTGAGGTCTTTGATCCACCTGGACTTGAGCTTTGTGTATGGTGACAAATATGGGTCTATTTTCGTTTTTTTACATACAGCCAGTTAGACCAGCACAATTTATTGAAGATGCTTTCTTTTTTTTTTTTTTATTAACTTGAGTATTTCTTATTTACATTTCGAGTGTTATTCCCTTTCCTGGTTTCCGGGCAATCATCCCCCTAATCCCTCCCCCTCCCTTTCTTTAAAGGTGTTCCCTTCCCCATCCTCCCCCCATTGCCGCCCTCCCCCCAACAATCACGTTCACTGGGGGTTCAGTCTTAGCAGGACCAAGGGCTTCCCCTTCCACTGGTGCTCTTACTAGGATATTCATTGCTACCTATGAGGTCAGAGTCCAGAGTCCATCAGTCCATGTATATTCTTTAGGTAGTGGCTTAGTCCCTGGAAGCTCTGATTGCTTGGCATTGTTGTTCATAAGGGGTCTCGAGCTCCTTCAAGCTCTTCGAGTTCTTTCTCTGATTCCTTCAATGGGGGTCCCGTTCTCAGTTCAGTGGTTTGCTGCTGGCATTCGCCTCTATATTTGCTGTATTCTGGCTGTGTCTCTCAGGAGCGATCTACATCCGTCTCCTGTCGGTCTGCACTTCTTTGCTTCATCCATCTTGTCTAATTGGATGGCTGTATATGTATGGGCCACATACATATTATTTTTTCCATTGTATATTTTTGGCTTCTCCGTCAAAGATCAAGTGTGCATAAGTGTGCAGTTTTATTTCAGGGTCTTCAATTCTGTTCCATTAATCACATGTCTGTCAATACCATGCAGTTTTTATCACTATTGTTCTGTAGTAGAGCTTGAGGTCAGGGCTGGTGAGTCTCCCAACCATTCTTTTATTGTTAAGAATTGTTTTCACTCTTCTGTTTTTTTTTTTTTTTTTGCCTTTCCAGATGAATTTGAGAATTGCTTTTCCATGTCTTTGAAGAATTGTTTTGGGATTTTGATGGGGATTGCATTGAATCTGTAGATTGCCTTTGGTAGGATGACCATTTTTACTATGTTAATTCTGCCAATCCATGAGCATGGGAGATCTCTCTATTTTCTGAGATCTTCAATTTCTTTCATCCTAAAACAAAAGAATATATCTTCTTCTCAGCACTTCATGGTACCTTCTCCAAAATTGACTATATAATCTGTCAAAAAACATGCCTCAACAGATATAAGAAGTTTGAAATAATCCCATTCATCCTATCAGATCACCATGGACTAAGGCTGATGAACAAAGCTCTACTGAATGATAACCCAGTGAAGGAAGAAATAAAGAGCAAAATTAAAGACTTTTTAGAATTTAATGAAAATGAAGGCACAGCATACCCAAACTTAAGGGACACAATGAAAGCAGTGCTAAGAGGAAAACTCATAGCTCTGAGTGCCTCCAAAAAGAAACTGGAGAGAACATACATTAGCAGGTTGACAGCACACCTCAAATTTGTTCTAGAACAAAAAGAAGCAAATACACCCAAAAGGAGTAGAAGGCAGGAAATAACCAAACTCAAGGCTGAAATCAACAAAGAAGAAACAAAAAGGACAATAAAAAGAATCAACAAAATAGGAGCAAGTTCTTGCAGAAAATTAACAAGATAGATAATTCCTTAGCCAAACTAACCAGAGGGCACAGAGAATATCCAACTTAACAAATTTAGAAATGAAAAGGGAGACATAACAACAAAACTGAGGAAATTAAAAAAATCATCATATCCTAGTACAAAATTGGAAAATATGCATGACATGGATAATTTTCTAGACAGATCTCAGGTACAAAAGTTAAATCAGCATCAGATAAACCATCTAAACAGTTCCATAACTCCTAAAGAAATAGAAGCAGTCATTAAAAGTCTCACAACCAAAAAGAGCCCAGGACCAGATGTGTTTATTGTAGAATTTTATCAGACCTTAATAGAAGACCTTATATCAATACTGTCTAAACTATTCCACAAAACAGAAACAGAAGGAACACTACCTAATTTGTTCTTTGAAGCCACAGTTATGCTTATACCTAAACTACAAACAAACCCAACAAAGAGAACTTCAGACAAATTTCCCTTACGAATACAGATGAAAAATACTCAATAAAATTCTCAAAAACAGAATCTAATAATATATCAAACTGATTATCCATCATGATCAAGTAGGCTTTACCCAGGAATGCAGGAATAGTTCAATATATGAAAATCCATCAACATAATCCACTATTTAAACCAACTCAAAGATAAAAATCACATGATCATCTCATTAGATGCTGAGAAAGCATTTGACAAAATTCAACATCTCTTCATGTTAAAAGTCTTGGGAAAATCAGAAATTCAAGGCCAATACCTAAACATAGTAAAAGCAATAAGCAGCAAATCAGTAGCCAACATCAAACTAAGTGGAGAGAAACCTGAAGCAATCTCACTAAAATCAGGGACTAGACAAGGCTGCCCACTCTCTCCCTGCTTAATAAATATAATACTCTAAGTCCTAGCCAGAGCAATCAGACAACAAAAGGAGGTCAAAAGGATACAAATTGGAAAGGAAGAAGTCAAAATATCACCATTTGCAGATGACATTTTAGTATACTTAAGTGACCCCCAAAATTCCATCGGAGAACTCCTAAACCTGAACAACAACTTCAGCAAATGTGATGGATGTAAAAATAACTCAAACATATCAGTAGCCTTTCTCTATTCAAAGGATAAACAGGCTGGGAAAGAAATTACGGAAGTGACACCCTTCATAATAGTCACAAATAACATAAAATACCTGGGTATGACTCTAACCAAACAAGTGAAAGATCCATATTACAAGAATTTCAAGTCTCTGAAGAAAGAAATTGAAGATCTCAGAAAATGGAAAGACCTTCCATGGTCATGGATTATCAGGATTAATATAGTAAAAATGGCCATCTTGCTGAAAGCAATCTACAGATCATATGCAATCCCCCCCAAAATTCCAACTCCAATTCTTCATAGGGTTAGAAGGAGCAATTTGCAAATCCATTTCAAATAACAAAAGACTCAGGACAGCGAAACCTATCATCAACAATAAAAGAACTTCTGGGGTATTCACCATCCCTGACCTCAAGAAATATTACAGAGCAATAGTGATAAAAAACTGTATGATATTGGTACAGAGATAGGCAGGTAGATGTGTGGAATAGAATTGAAGACCCCAAAATGAAACCACACATCTATGGTCACTTGGTTTTTGACATATAAGCTAAAATCATCCAGTGGAAAAAAAAGATAGCATTTTCAACAAATGGTGCTGGTTCAATTGGATGTCAGCATGTATAAGAATACAAATCAACCCCTTCTTATCACCATGTACAAAGCTTAAGTCCAAGTGGATCAAAGACCTCCACATAAAACCAGATACACTCAAACTAATAGAAGAAAAAGTGGGGAAGAGCCTTGAACATATGGGCAGTGGAGAAAGTTTCTTGAACAAAACACCAATGGCTTATGCTCTAAGATCAAGAATCAACTAATTGGACCTCATAAAACTGCAAAGCTTCTGTAAGGCAAGGACACTGTCATTAGGAGAAAAGGGCAACCAACAGATTGGGAAAAGATCTTTACCTATCCTACATCTGATAGAGGGCCAATATCCAAAATATACAAAGAACTCAAGAAGTTAGATTGCAGAGAGCCATATAACCCTATTAAAAGTGTGGTACAGGGCCAAACAAAGAATTCTCAGCTGAGGAATATTGAATGGTTAGGAAGTAACTAAAGAAATGTTCACTGCTGTATTTGGCATGCTCTGGATGTGTCTCTCAGGAGAGATCTATATCCGGTCCCTTTCAGCATGCACTTTTTAGCTTCATCAATCTTATCTAGTTTTGGTGGCTGTACGTATATGGGTACATGTGGATTGAGGACTTATGGACAGGAAACTGGGAAAGAGAATAACTATTTAAATGTAAATAAAGAAATATATCTAAAAAATAAAATTTCAAAAAAAAATAAATGTTCAACATCCTTAGTCATCAGGGAAATACAAATCAAAACAACCCTAAGATTCCACCTGACACCAGTCAGAATGGTTAAGATAAAAAACTCAGGTGACAGCAGATGCTGGTGAGGATGTGGAGAAAGAGAAACAGTCCTCCATTGTTGGTGGGATTGCAAACTGGTACAACCATTCTGGAAATAAGTCTGAAGGTTCCTCAGAAAATTGGACATTGCATTACCTGAGGACCAGCTATACCTCTCCTGGGAATATACCCAAAAGATGCTGTACCATACAACAAGTACACATGCTCCACTATGTTCATAGCAGCCTTATTTATAATAGCTAGAAATTGGAAAGAACCCAGATTCCCTTCAACAGAGAAATGGATACAGAAAAATTGGTATATGTACACAATGGATTACTACTCAGTTATCATCAACAATGACTTCAAGTTATTCACTGGCAAATGGATTGAACTAGAAAATATCATCCTGACTGAGGTAACCCTATCACAGAAAAGACTCATGGTATGCATTCACCGATAAGTGGATGTGGATATTAGCGCAAAAGCTCGAATTACCCCAGATACAATCCACAGACTACATGAAGCTCAAGAAAAAGGATGACCAAAATGTTGATGCTTCAGTCCTTTTTTAAAGCAGGAAAAATATTCATAGGTGGAGTTATGGAGACAAAGTTGGGAGCATAGAATGAAGGAATGTCCATTCAGAGCCTGCTCCACCAGGGTATACAGCCCATATGTATATATACATATATACATATATACATATATACATATGTACATATGTACACATATACACATATACACATATACATATACATATACATATACATATACATATACATATACATATACATATACATATACATATACATATACATATACATATACATATACATATACATATATGTATATACAGCCACCAAAACTAGACAATATTGATCAAGCCATGAAGTGTATGCTGACAGGAGCCTGATATAGCTGTTTCCTGAGAGGCTCTGCCAGTGCATTTTAAATACAGAGGCGAATCCTATCAGCAAACCATTGAACTGAGAATGGGGTCCCCACTGGAGGAATTAGAGAAAAGATTGAAGGAGCTGAAGGGGCTTGCAGCCCCAGAAGACCAACAATACCAACCAATCAGAGCTCCCAGGGACTAAAGTACTACCCAAAGACTACACTTGGAGAGACCCATCGCTCCAGCTATATATATAGCAGAGGATGGTCTTGTTGGGCACCAATGGGAAGAAAAGCCCATGGTCCTGCCAAGACTAGGTCCCTTATGCAGGGGAATGTCAGGGGTCAGGGATGGGAGGTGGTTGGGGAGGGGGAACACCCTTATAGAAGAAGTAGCGGGGGTTGGGAGAGGGGGCTTATGACTGGGAAACTGGGAAAGGGCATAACGTTTGTAATGTAAATAAAAAATATCCAATAAAAATAAATAAAAAAATAAAGAAAAAATAAAGAAAACAAAATTCTGTACTTAAAGAAGTGACACAGCAAGGAATTTCAGTCCAGTTGTCAATACATGTGTTTTCTTTGATTCTATTGACCCAGTGTAACTATACAACTTGCATCTCTTACAGTTGTAGGCAGTACAATGTAGAAATAAAATTTCTTAGTTCTGCTCCAGCACAGCCCACCTCTAACATCACTTGTTTCCCCACCATTTTCACTTAAATATCATAGGTGATTTTCCTATAGACAGACTAGTTTTAAAAAGAAACATGTTTTAAAAGGTCATACATTACTGCATTTGGAAGACTTCTGAGGTTCTCCTGTAGAATGTTAGAATGTCTATGTCAGTTTTATCTATGGAACAACTCTGTTACTTCCAGAAGTGCTAAATTCACCTCTAAATTCCATCTACGAACCAAACAGCTAAAGAAATACCACACAAAAATCAGTTTATCAGACTAGACTCTGCACTGTGTTGTGCTGCCATCAGATGGGAATTTCATTAAGGTTTAAGTAGTTTAGCATGTCATGGAACACTGAGCCATGTCAGAAAGAGTTGACAGTATTATGACATCAGTCATGTACCATCTGTATGCCTAACACCTGTATGTTCATGATATTTTTTGTTTTTGTATATAACATTTACATATATGAAGGATTTTATAAGATATGAAGTTCTTCTAAGGATTTTCATATTTTGACTACTAGTATTTAGAAAAATGTGTTTTGTTCTCATGTATTTTATTCTATACATTTATTCTATACAATTGTTGACATTTGATATTTCTAAACCATATGAAAAAAATCTTGAATGTTTTTACCTTTCATGTTAATATTACTTTGACAGTTTGAATTTTTAAAGGTGTGACAGCTTCTCTGCTACAGGAATGCCTTTGATCATGTTAGGATATTAAAAAGTACATCCTTTTTATAATGGAAGAAAAAAGATTTAGCACAATACATTAAAATTATTTCAAGGTTTTTCTGAGGAAAGCTACCTCAGTGATAGACACAATTTGAAAATGTTTAGGAGCAAAAGAACAGTCTTTGTCCTGAATGTATGGCGTTTCAAACTTTTGTGGAGGCAAATTTGCTTTTATGATGGGATCATTTTCTAAATGGCTGTTTAAACTTGTTTCATCCAAAGCTTACAGTAATTTGTTCTTGGTTCTAAATTTTGCTTCCCCTCCATTGGAATCACTTTGGTTAATTTTCTTTACATGAAAAGAAATGAATAATTGAGATGTCATGAGCATATATAACGCTAGGAGATTCGAGAAGAATTATGTTACAGAAAGGGAATAGAAAGTTGCATTGAATTGACTTCAATTCTATTCTTTAAGATCCTTTTCTTTTATAATATTGGATAAGAACTACTTGAAATGAAGACTATAGCTTTGGAAATAAAAGCTTACTAGCACAGTTAGAGAAAATTGCGATAGAAAATACACTTTAAATAAGACTTCAAATTTCTTATAGTTTTGTTCTTCCCTATATGCCCCAAAGTAGTTTTTTCTACAATATAAAGCTCACCAGCAACTTCACTGTTTAATTGCCCCAGCATTGCTCATGGTTCCTGCATTCATTCTAATGTCAGCCTCCTGATCAGCATCCCTTCTGTGGGCATCTCTCCTCCCAGCACTCCTCAGCCCCCCATTGCTCCTTCACATCCCACCTCCCTTGGGTTTCATATGACTCTGCACTTTTGCTTATGTTATTTCTTCCTATTATAATATACCTGTTTCTGGTTCTGTTCTTAGATATCCTAGGAAGCCTTTGCTGGCACTCACGACTCTCCCAGTTCTAACTATCCCTGCTACATGCTGATACATCTATTAAGGACTTCAATGAAGGCATTCTCACACTAGTTTTTTTTCTGCAATGCTGTATACTTTCCATTAGACTATGAACCACTGAAAAGCAAGGAAGATATTTTTGTAATTCCAACATCTACTATAGAAAAGATATGAGTATACAAAGAGATCTTCCTTTATTAATTGGTTAGTATTCCCTTAGCATTTGATGCATGCCAAATAAGAAAAACATTCTAATATATTTTTGAGGAATACACAGAAGTCAGTGACTATCATGGGAAGCAAACAAAGAAAGTATATTGAGGACTGAAGCAATGACTCTGTCAGTAAAGGTTTTGCTGTGCAGGTATTAGACTTGAGTTTGAATTTCCAGAACCAAGGAAAAAAATCAGAAGTTGTAACATGTAGTCTATAACCTAGTAATGGGGACATGGACAGATGGCTCTTCAGAACTCTGTGGTCAGTCTTGCCAGTTCATGACCTCTGGTTCAGTGAGAAAACCAGTCTCAAAAGATAAGGTGGAGGGGGTTGAGGGTATGGCTCAGAGGATAAAGTACTTGATGTGCTAACATAAGCACCCACAAAAAATAAGGTCTAACAAAAATTATGTCTGAAATCCTAGCACAGGGAGACCAGCAATAGCCTAATAGTACCCTTAGAACACACTAGCCAGTCAGTCCACCCTAAACGAGGGCCCAGGTTCAGGAGGAGACCTTGACTTAAAAAAAGGTGAAGAGTCATAGAGGAAAATGTTTGATATTAATTTCTGGCCTTAACTGTGTACACACACACACACACACACACACACACACACACACACACACCACTTCACTCAAGATCAGGTGGAGAGAGAGTGACAGTTGAAACTGAGCAGTTACCTCTGGTCTTCACATGCATGTGCATACATGTTCACATTCATCCAGTTGACACCTGTACACCCATATGCTACACCATAAAAAGGTGAAGAGATAGTTCAGTTTGTAGAGAACTTGTTAATTAAGTGTGAAGGCTTGTGTTTAATCTCTAGAGCCAATGTCAAGCTGATACGATGGGTCTGTAATCCCTGCGCTACTTTGGTGAGATGGAGTTGGAGATAGGAAATGAGTGAAAACTCAAGGACTAATTAGCTTCATGTATGTGAGATGGTGAACAACCAGAAACTTTACCTCAAGCAAGGTGGAAGGTGAGAACTGGCACTGGTGGTACCCATAATGCAATGTACATAGCACACACAGAAAGTCATACATACATATAACATATGGGAACTTAAGAACCACAAAATGGATAAATCCTCAGCACCCCTAAGGGCTCCAGGCAGACCTTTAGTAGATTCTGGGAAGATGATGGTAAGAGGTCAGGGTTATAAGCATCATTATATTCAACTTTTCTGAAAGTAGAGCCCTTTGTCTGCATTACAATGCTAAACAAATGCCTACATTTAATGTCAGCCACTTGTGGGCATTCAGTGGCATTCATGTTTCTGGGAAATCACTTTGAAGCAATGGAAGCAGAATATTTATATCAATAATGAATAAGTTAGATTGACTTTCAATAACCAGAGCTTTAGGGTATTACATGGCATTTAAAAACATTTAATAATAATATTGTACATAACATTATAACTTTATAAAGTATTAGATTCCCCTTCTTTGCTTGTGACCTTTTACAATGTCTATTTTCTTTAGTTTTTCTGAATTGAATCTCTTAATATGTTTGTTTTTAATACACCATTGTTGAATTTTTATTTTTATTTTTGAATAATCAGACTAACCTATATCAAGAAGTAAAATGCTGTCCATGAGATTTCTTTCAATGCACAGTAAATATTTCTTGCTGCATTTAACTAACTTTTAGGTACTTCTGAAAATGATTACATTCTTCAGGTGCAAAATCACACTGAAGACTGAGATGAAAATTTTTTCTTTAGGGTGACCCATGTCGTGATACACATTTTTCATCACTGGTGCCTTTTTATGAAATAAGTTTCATAGATATTAAAACAGCAGTTTCTGTATCTGTGATATGCAAAGTCTTTCATACTTATGGCCCTACCTAAACTCATTAAATAAAACATTAAGGCATTCATTTATTCATTTTTGTCCTCTTCCAACAAGGCTTGCCATATAATTTCTCAAGATTTCATGTTAGCCAAATCGGTTGGTTAGGTAGAGATTTGAGATTTCATATTTAGAGTTCCTAGTGCTGTGAGGAAAACACCATGACCATTAAACAAGTCGGGGAGGAAAGGGTTTATTCATCTCAGACTATTACACTCATGTTCACTACAAAACAAATTCAGGACAGGTACTCAAACAAGCAGGAGTCTGGAGGCAGGAGCTGATGCAAAGGCCATGGAGGGGTGCTGCTTACTGGCTTGCTTCCCTGGCTTGCTCAGCCTGCTTTCTTATAGAACTAGGATCACAAGCCCAGGGATGGCACCACATGCAGCAAGCTGGGGTTACTTCCATTGACTATTAATTGAGAAAAAACAGATGGCTCTCATGAAGGCATTTTCTTAACTGAGGCTCCTTCCTCTCTGATGATTGTAGCTCAAATTGACACAAAACCAACCAGTACAGAGATGTTAAACTAGAATTTTAAAAATTAAAACATTAACTATGTGTTTATTCTTTGATGACAAACTGAAATTAAGTATACTATAAAATAATAAAAAGACACACAAGACCAAAAATTATTTGTAATATTACCGTCTAATTAATATGCTCTCACAGTCATAGAACACATCTGGATCTGTGCACAGCAGAAGATGAGATCTGAGGATCATGAGACACTTTTCTCCGGAGCACATTGACACATCCTTATATAAAATAACAAGGATCCATTTCTTCCAGATGCTTTCACCCAAAATTCCCAAGTCCATAATTAGATAATTTGTTTTCTGTTATGTACTAGAGAAAACAGGGCAGCTAGCAAAAGAGACCACCATGGTTGAAGCTGTGATCAGTATCAGGAGAGACTGTGTTGAGACTCATTGGCTGCACCAGCTCTCCCCTTCATTCACATTTTCACTCCTCCTACTCCTACTCCTTTAACTTACCTTAACATTCAGTGCCAATTTAGAACAGCTCTTTTTCACCTCCTCCTCCTCCCTCTCCTCCTCTTCCTCTTGTTCCTGCTCCTTTTGTTCCTCTTCTTCTTCCTCCTCCTCCTCTTACTCTTTCTCCCCCTCCTCCTCTGCCTCTTGTTCCTGCTCCTCCTTTTGTTCCCCCTCCTCTTCCACCTCTGCCTCTGCCTCCTCTTGTTCCTGCTCCTCCTTTTGTTCCCCCTCCTCCTCTGCCTCCTCTTGTTCCTGCTCCTCCTTTTGTTCCTCCCCCTCCTCCCCCTCCTCCTCTTGCTCCTCCTCCTCTTGTTCCTGCTTCTCCTTTTGTTCCTCCTCCTCTTCTTTCTTCTCCACTCTCCTCTTTTTTCTTCTTCATTTTTCTCTATTCTTTCCCCCTTTTTGTTTGATAGACCATTCAATGAGTACAGACAAGCCTGATATTCAGGCTTGTCATGTTTCTGCATCATGAGACTCTTTTTTTTTTTTTTTTTGGAGCTGGGGACCGAACCCAGGGCCTTGCGCTTCCTAGGCAAGTGCTCTACCACTGAGCTAAATCCCCAACCCCTCATGAGACTCTTTTAAGTTATTTGATTGCATTTTTTCTTTAAAGAATGAAAAGCCATATTTTAGCTAATACAATCTCATATGTACAATCTCCACTGTTTTCCTTGTATTTATATTCATTCTTTTTCAATACTAATAATTTTCAACCCAATACTAATAATTAGTCTTATTGTGCTCTTATCCTTTGTGCTTACATGCACAATAACTAATGTCTTCACCAACACCATATTACTAGTGTTCCTTTACTTCCTAACTTGAATAGAAGTTTAGGAACAGAATATGAGGAGTTATTTCTTATTTTATTATAATTGTATTTATTTTGGTTCTGTTCTTTATAGTGATTATTTTATAGACAGTATTCTACTTTCAAGATAGAACTAGGAACAGAGCCCATAACTCTGAGTACCAGTCTGCAAAAGAAAAATAATATCTCAGCCCTAATACTTTGTTATTGAACATTGTAAATACCTTCATCAAAAGATAAGGATTTAAAAAAAAACCCAGTTGATAATACAACACAAGTTAGTATAATTTCTAATGTAAAATCATAAGAGGGTGAAGGGTAATAATACTCCTCTAATAATTACTATGCCTAGTAATGTCCTCTAATAAGAAAGAATAAAGTAAAAATTAAAAGATTTGAAAAGTGATTATAAATGTCTTTAAAGGAACCAAAGAAGACTTAAAATAAACTCTTTAATGAATTGTAAGAGAACAAAATAATTCAGCAACACAAAGATATCCAAGTTGAAGTCAATAAAAGAATGGAAATACTGAAACAAACAAACATTGTAATATTGAAAATTAAAATTTCAATCACTTAAAAAAAGTTCATGGGAAGGGGATAATATTTGAAATGTAAATACATGAAACATCCAATAAAATGGTCAAAAAAGAAAAAAAAATTCCATGGAAAACATCACTGGTAGAATGATTCAATAATAGGTCAGACTATTACCTTAAAGACAAGACAGAGTTATTGCAACATTAAAACAATAACCAAGGTAAATTAATACATATGTATGAAACATAAAATCTTTGGAACACTATGAGAAGGCCAAAATTATGAATCATGAACAAAAGTAAAGAAGAATTTCATACTACAGGCATAGAAAATATTTTGAATAAAATTGGAGCAGAATTTTTCCATATCTGGGGGCAGGGGATGTCCATTTCAGTAAAGGAGGCATTACATTGAGAAGACTAAATGGAGAAGACCAGACTGGAATCCATTAGTGACAATATAGTCAAGACACTAAATATACAGGTCAAAGAGAGTTTATTGAAAGCTCTAAGAGAAAAACACAAAATCACATATAAAGGAAGTCACATCTGAATAACAACAGATTTCTCATAGAAACTTCAAAAATTGAGATGGTGTGGAATAGTATTTGCAAGCTCTGAAAGACAACAATTAATCTTGACCACTATACCCTGAAAAAATTTCTTTTATAATTGAAAGGGACACAAGTATTTTTCTCACAGAAAAAACAAGATGATATAATTTATGACTACTAAACTATCTCTTCAGAAGATATTTTAAGAAACTTTCAGACTGTAAAGAAAGATAAATTCATCTATGAGGCTATAGGTATAAACCCTAGTAAGTAGTTAAACAAGTGAAAAGGAAAGCACCAAATATTACATAATCAATAGGATACACACCTTTCAATAATAACTCTGAATATTAATGGTCTACTTTCCAAATTAAAAGACATGGAGCAGCTGTTTCAATTAAAACCAACATTGATCGAGCTCTCTGCTCCCAAACCCCGTGGGAGAGAGACCTCACCGCCTGGTCAGGTGGGCACTCCCAAAGCTGCAGAGCAGAAGAGACCACCAACACTGCCCACCCCTGCCCACAACCCTGGCCCAAGAGAAACTGTATACGGCCTCTAGGTTCCAGTGGGAGAGGGCCCAGGAGCGGCAGGATCCCTGCGCCTGAGACACCGCCGGAACCGGAAGAGACAGACCTGATAAACAGTTCTCTGCACCCAAATACCCTGGGAGGGAGAGCTAAACCTACAAAGAGGTAGACACGCCTGGGAAACCAGAAGAGACTGCATTCTGCACATATCTCTGACGCCAGAGGAAAACACCCCATGAGCAAACTTGAGCCTCGGGACCACAGGCAAGACCAACTTTTCTGCTGCAAGTGAGCTGCCTGGTGAACTCCAGACACAGGCCAACAGGAAGAGCTGAAGACCTGTAGATAGGAAAAACTACATGCCCGAAAGCAGAACACTCTGACCCCATAAGTGGCTGAAAGAAAACAGGAAAACAGGTCTACAGCACTCCTGACACACAGGCTTATAGGACAGTCTAGCCACTGTCAGAAATAGCAGAACAAAGTAACACTAGAGATAATCTGATGGTGAGAGGCAAGCGCAGGAACCCAAGCAACAGAAACCAAGACTACATGGCATCATCGGAGCCCAATTATCCCACCAAAGCAAACACGGAATATCCAAACACACCAGAAAAGCAAGATCTAGTTTCAAAATCATATTTGATCATGATGCTGGAGGACTTCAAGAAAGACATGAAGAACTCCCCTAGAGAACAAGTAGAAGCCTACAGAGAGGAATCGCAAAAATCCCTGAAAGAATTCCAGGAAAACACAATCAAACAGTTGAAGGAATTAAAAATGGAAATAGAAGCAATCAAGAAAGAACACATGGAAACAACCCTGGATATAGAAAACCAAAAGAAGAGACAAGGAGCTGTAATTACAAGGTTCACCAACAGAATACAAGAGATGGAAGAGAGAATCTCAGGAGCAGAAGATTCTATAGAAATCATCGACTCAACTGTCAAAGATGATGTAAAGCAGAAAAAGCTACTGGTCCAAAACATACAGGAAATCCAGGACTCAATGAGAAGATCAAACCTAAGGATAATAGGTATAGAAGAGAGTGAAGACTCCCAGCTCAAAGGACCAGTAAATATCTTCAACAAAATCATAGAAGAAAACTTCCCTAACCTAAAAAAAGAGATACCCATAGACATACAAGAAGCCTACAGAACTCCAAATAGATTGGACCAGAAAAGAAACACCTCCCGTCACATAATAGTCAAAACACCAAACGCACAAAATAAAGAAAGAATATTAAAAGCAGTAAGGGAAAAAGGTCAAGTAACATATAAAGGCAGACCTATCAGAATCACACCAGACTTTTCACCAGAAACTATGAAGGCCAGAAGATCCTGGACAGATGTCATACAGACCCTAAGAGAACACAAATGCCAGCCCAGGTTACTGTATCCTGCAAAACTCTCAATTAACATAGATGGAGAAACCAAGATATTCCATGACAAAACCAAATTTACACAATATCTTTCTACAAATCCAGCACTACAAAGGATAATAAATGGTAAAGCCCAACATAAGGAGGCAAGCTACACCCTAGAAGAAGCAAGAAACTAATCATCTTGGCAACAAAACAAAGAGAAGAAAAGCACACAAACATAACCTCACATCCAAATATGAATATAACAGGAAGCAATAATCACTATTCCTTAATATCTCTCAACATCAATGGCCTCAACTCCCCAATAAAAAAACATAGATTAACAAACTGGATACGCAACGAGGACCCTGCATTCTGCTGCCTACAGCAAACACACCTCAGAGACAAAGACAGACACTACCTCAGAGTGAAAGGCTGGAAAACAACTTTCCAAGCAAATGGTCAGAAGAAGCAAGCTGGAGTAGCCATTCTAATATCAAATAAAATCAATTTCCAACTAAAAGTCATCAAAAAAGATAAGGAAGGACACTTCATATTCATCAAAGGAAAAATCCACCAAGATGAACTCTCAATCCTAAATATCTATGCCCCAAATACAAGGGCACCTACATACGTAAAAGAAACCTTACTAAAGCTCAAAACACACATTGCACCTCACACAATAATAGTGGGAGATTTCAACACCCCACTCTCATCAATGGACAGATCATGGAAAGAGAAATTAAACAGTGATGTCGACAGACTAAGAGAAGTCATGAGCCAAATGGACTTAACGGATATTTATAGAACATTCTATCCTAAAGCAAAAGGATATACCTTCTTCTCAGCTCCTCATGGTACTTTCTCCAAAATTGACCATATAATTGGTCAAAAAACGGGCCTCAACAGGTACAGAAAGATAGAAATAATCCCATGCGTGCTATCGGACCACCACGGCCTAAAACTGGTCTTCAGTAACAATAAGGGAAGAATGCCCACATATACATGGAAATTGAACAATGCTCTACTCAATGATAACCTGGTCAAGGAAGAAATAAAGAAGGAAATTAACGACTTTTTAGAATTTAATGAAAATGAAGGTACAACATACCCAAACTTATGGGACACCATGAAAGCTGTGCTAAGAGGAAAACTCATAGCGCTGAGTGCCTGCAGAAAGGAAGAGGAGAGAGCATATGTCAGCAGCTTGACAGCACACCTAAAAGCTCTAGAGCAAAAAGAAGCAAATACACCCAGGAGGAGTAGAAGGCAGGAAATAATCAAACTCAAAGCTTAAATCAACCAAGTAGAAACAAAAAGGACCATAGAAAGAATCAACAGAACCAAAAGTTGGTTCTTTGAGAAAATCAACAAGATAGATAAACCCTTAGCCAGACTAACGGGAGGACCCAGAGAGTGTGTCCAAATTAACAAAATCAGAAATGAAAAGGGAGACATAACTACAGATTCAGAAGAAATTCAAAAAATCATCAGATCTTACTATAAAAACCTATATTCAACAAAAGTTGAAAATCTTCAGGAAATGGACAATTTCCTAGACAGATACCAGGTATCGAAGTTAAATCAGGAACAGATAAACCAGTTAAACAACCCTAGAACTCCTAAGGAAATAGAAGCAGTCATTAAAGGTCTCCCAACCAAAAAGAGCCCAGGTCCAGACAGGTTTAGTGCAGAATTCTATCAAACCTTCATAGAAGACCTCATACCAATATTATCCAAACTATTCCACAAAATTGAAACAGATGGATCACTCCCGAATTCCTTCTATGAAGCCACAATTACTCTTATACCTAAACCACACAAAGACCCAACAAAGAAAGAGAATTTCAGGCCAATTTCCCTTATGAATATCGACGCAAAAATACTCAATAAAATTCTGGCAAACCCAATCCAAGAGCACATCAAAACAATCATCCACCATGATCAAGTAGGCTTCATCCCAGGCATGCAGGGATGGTTTAATATACGGAAAACCAGCAACGTGATCCATTATATAAACAAACTGAAAGATCAAAACCACATGATCATTTCATTAGATGCTGAGAAAGCATTTGACAAAATTCAACACCCCTTCATGATAAAAGTCCTGGAAAGAATAGGAATTCAAGGCCCATACCTAACATAGTAAAAGCCATATACAGCAAACCAGTTGCTAACATTAAACTAAATGGAGAGAAACTTGAAGCAATCCCACTAAAATCAGGGACTAGACAAGGCTGCCCACTCTCTCCCTACTTACTCAATATAGTTCTTGAAATTCTAGCCAGAGCAATCAGACAACAAAAGGAGGTCAAGGGGATACAGATCGAAAAAGAAGAAGTCAAAATATCACTATTTGCAGATGATATGATAGTTTATTTAAGTGATCCCAAAAGTTCCACCAGAGAACTACTAAAGCTGATAAACAACTTCAGCAAAGTGGCTGGGTATAAAATTAACTCAAATAAATCAGTAGCCTTCCTCTACACAAAAGAGAAACTAGCCGAGAAAGAAATTAGGGAAACGACACCCTTCATAATAGACCCAAATAATATAAAGTACCTCGGTGTGACTTTAACCAAGCAAGTAAAAGATCTGTACAATAAGAAATTCAAGACACTGAAGAAAGAAATTGAAGAAGACATCAGAAGATGGAAAGATCTCCCATGCTCATGGATTGGCAGGATTAATATGGTAAAAATGGCCATTTTACCAAAAGCGGTCTACAGATTCAATGCAAACCCCATCAAAATACCAATCCAATCCTTCAAAGAGTTAGACAGAACAATTTGCAAATTCATCTGGAATAACAAAAAACCCAGGATAGCTAAAACTATCCTCAACAATAAAAGGACTTCAGGGGGAATCACTATCCCTGAACTCAAGCAGTATTACAGAGCAATAGTGATAAAAACTGCATGGTATTGGTACAGAGACAGACAGATAGACCAATGGAATAGAACTGAAGACCCAGAAATGAACCCACACACCTATGGTCACTTGATTTTTGACAAAGGAGCCAAAACCATCCAATGGAAAAAAGATAGCATTTTCAGCAAATGGTGCTGGTTCAACTGGAGGTCAACATGTAGAAGAATGCAGATCGATCTATGCTTATCACCCTGTACAAAGCTTAAGTCCAAGTGGATAAAGGACCTCCACATCAAACCTGATACACTCAAAGTAATAGAAGAAAAACTATGGAAGCATCTAGAACACATGGGCACTGGAAAAAATTTCCTGAACAAAACACCAATGGCTTATGCTCTAAGATCAAGAATCGACAAATGGGATCTCATAAAACTGCAAAGCTTCTGTAAGACAAAGGACACTGTGGTTAGGACAAAACGGCAACCAATAGATTGGGAAAAGATCTTTACCAATCCTACAACAGATAGAGGCCTTATATCCAAAATATAGAAAGAACTCAAGAAGTTAGACCGAAGGGAGACAAATAACCCTATTAAAAATTGGGGTTCAGAGCTAAACAAAGAATTCACAGCTGAGGAATGCCGAATGGCTGAGAAACACCTAAAGAAATGTTCAACATCTTTAGTCATAAGGGAAATGCAAGTCAAAACATCCCTGCGATTTCACCTCACACCAGTGAGAATGGCTAAGATCAAAAACTCAGGTGACAGCAGATGCTGGCGAGGATGCGGAGAAAGAGGAACACTCCTCCATTGTTGGTGGGATTGCAAACTGGTACAACCATTCTGGAAATCAGTCTGGAGGTTCCTCAGAAAATTGGACATTGAACTGCCTGAGGATCCAGCTATACCTCTCTTGGGCATATACCCAAAAGATGCCCCAACATATAAAAAAGACACGTGCTCCACTATGTTCATTGCAGCCTTATTTATAATAGCCAGAAGCTGGAAAGAACCCAGATGCCCTTCAACAGAGGAATGGATACAGAAAATGTGGTACATCTACACAATGGAATATTACTCAGCTATCAAAAACAACGGCTTTATGAAATTCGTAGGCAAATGGTTGGAACTGGACAATATCATCCTGAGTGAGGTAACCCAATCCCAGAAAGACATACATGGTATGCACTCACTGATAAGTGGCTATTAGCCCAAATGCT